>NC_133132.1:20169900-20406728 GCF_048418815.1 Hemitrygon akajei | reverse complement strand
GTCAGAATCAGATGCCCCAGGAAAGATGCAGCAGAGGTCTGGGGACTGATTACTGTGCTAAAGGGTAGGGAACTCAGCCACCGTGAAGCATGAGTGACCTCAGGCAGGTGGTCTTAGAGTAGCCCCCATGCGTATGGCCAGGTCCACCCAGGGAAGTGTGTTTGGTCCCACGTATGTAATTGGCACACCAAAACCAGCATGTACCCCTGACACATCACAGCCCCAGCAGTTAACAGAGGTCTGAGAACAGACAGCAGATCCTCTCCAGGTGAGAGGATGTTCATTACTGATCGGCTCTCCTCAGCTCCTCAGTCCCCTCACACCAAGGACTTGATGCCTGAGCACCACCCTCCACACCTTGCAATCTCACCCCTTGCTCTAAGGACAAGTGAAAGCCTTGTTTGGATGCCGTCAGGAGGCCTGGTGTGGAAACGCTGTGTGCAAGTTCAAATCCCTTTCCTCTGGCAAGTGTTGTCCTTGGCTGACTACCCTGTCACACGTCGAGTCCCCCGGGCTGGTCCCACTCGGCCGACGAGCCAGAAGGTTCCGATGTTGGGAAGTGTCTTTATCTGCCACACCTGCTGCCTCGACCCCTGCATTGGTGAGGAGGTCCAGGCCACACCCATTGATGTGAAGATTTACGTGGTCCCCACTAGTGTGAACGGAGCTCCTTGTGTTCTGTCTTGTAAACGTCTGCTCTGTTTTCCTCAGTATGTACCTTTTCAGGATCTTCCGGAAGGTCTGTCGGAATTCTCTGATTCTGTAGGCGTAGATGAAGGGGTTGACCACAGAGTTGGCGTGGGAGAGGATGATGGCAAAGTACAGGATGCTGGCCGGAGGCCTACAGTCCTCACAGAAGAAGTTGACGCAGTTGATGATGTGCACGGGCAGCCAGCAGGCTGCAAAGAGGCCCACTATGATGGCCAGCGACTTGGCTGCCTGGACCTCCTTCTGCAGCGTCGAGCGGCTCCTCTCCGTCGACAGACTGCTGAAGTCCATCTGCTTGAGCTGGTGCCGGGCGGCCATGAAGATCCTCAGGTAGATGCCAGCATCAGGATCAAGGGAAGCAGGACGCAGGCGAAGAAGTTGTAATAGATCATGTAATCCATGGTGACCACCTCCTCGAAAAAGCAGGAGACGAAACCGTCTCCACATGACCCGTTCACCGTCACGTTGTGACTAGAATTGTTCCAGCCGAAGATTGGAGTCAGCCCGATGAAGAAGGACAGGACCCAGCAGATGCAGATGACACCCCTTGCACGGGAGCCTGTCACCAGGCTATTGTACCTGGAATGAGAAGCCAAGGGATAATTACACACACGTAACCTTACAGCCCACACACAGTGCACAACATCAACTCAGGGCACAAACCCATTCCCTTGCTCACCTTGTCCATCTTCTCCAAAAGCAAGGTCACACAACTCCCCACCCAGCCTAGTCGAGGAGCGCTGAGGGCAATTGGTACCCACTGCAGTGGCATTTCCAGCTTGCAGCAGTTACCTGGAAGGGACAGGGATCCGGACTGGGTTGAGACAGCATCAGTGCTCTCCCTTCCTGCTGCTTTGGTACACCGTTTAATATTCATCACCACTGTGCCCTTATAAGTACAGTCAGACTAATCCTCACCACTGTGTTCTGAATAAGCAGAGTCAGGATAACACTCACAACCACTGTGTTCTGTATAAGTACAGTCAGACTAATCCTCACAACTGTGTTCTGAATAAGCAGAGTCAGGATAACACTCACAACCACTGTGTTCTGTATAAGTACAGTCAGACTAATCCTCACAACTGTGTTCTGAATAAGCAGAGTCAGGATAACACTCACAACCACTGTGTTCTGTATAAGTACAGTCAGACTAATCCTCACAACTGTGTTCTGAATAAGCAGAGTCAGGATAACACTCACAACCACTGTGTTCTGTATAAGTACAGTCAGACTAATCCTCACAACTGTGTTCTGAATAAGCAGAGTCAGGATAACACTCACAACCACTGTGTTCTGTATAAGTACAGTCAGACTAATCCTCACAACTGTGTTCTGAATAAGCAGAGTCAGGATAACACTCACAACCACTGTGTTCTGTATAAGTACAGTCAGACTAATCCTCACAACTGTGTTCTGAATAAGCAGAGTCAGGATAACACTCACAACCACTGTGTTCTGTATAAGTACAGTCAGACTAATCCTCACAACTGTGTTCTGAATAAGCAGAGTCAGGATAACACTCACAACCACTGTGTTCTGTATAAGTACAGGCAGACTAATCCTCACCACTGTGTTCTGAATAAGCAGAGTCAGGATAACACTCACAAC
This sequence comes from Hemitrygon akajei, assembly GCF_048418815.1. Taxonomy (NCBI): domain Eukaryota; kingdom Metazoa; phylum Chordata; class Chondrichthyes; order Myliobatiformes; family Dasyatidae; genus Hemitrygon; species Hemitrygon akajei. The sequence continues at coordinate 20,404,412 of NC_133132.1, read as the reverse complement.
CACTGTGTTCTGTATAAGTACAGGCAGACTAACTCTAACCACTGAGATCTGTATTCATACAGTCAAACTGACCCTCACCACTGAGATCTGTATTCATACAGTCAAACTGACCCTCAACACTGTGCTCTGCGTATATACAGTCAAACTGACCCTCAACACTGTGCTCTGTGTATATACAGTCAAACTGACCCTCACCACTGTGCTCTGCGTATATACAGTCAAACTGACCCTCAACACTGTGCTCTGTGTATATACAGTCAAACTGACCCTCAACACTGTGCTCTGCGTATATACAGTCAAACTGACCCTCAACACTGCTCTGTGTATATACAGTCAAACTGACCCTCAACACTGTGCTCTGCGTATATACAGTCAAACTGACCCTCACCACTGTGCTCTGCGTATATACAGTCAAACTGACCCTCACCACTGTGCTCTGCGTATATACAGTCAAACTGACCCTCAACACTGTGCTCTGCGTATATACAGTCAAACTGACCCTCACCACTGTGCTCTGCGTATATACAGTCAAACTGACCCTCACCACTGTGCTCTGCGTATATACAGTCAAACTGACCCTCACCACTGTGCTCTGCGTATATACAGACAAACTGACCCTCACCACTGTGCTCTGCGTATATACAGTCAAACTGACCCTCACCACTGTGCTCTGCGTAATATACAGTCAAACTGACCCTCACCACTGTGCTCTGCGTATATACAGTCAAACTGACCCTCACCACTGTGCTCTGCGTATATACAGACAAACTGAACCTCACCACTGTGCTCTGTGTATATACAGTCAAACTGACCCTCAACACTGTGCTCTGCGTATATACAGTCAAACTGACCCTCAACACTGTGCTCTGCGTATATACAGTCAAACTGAACCTCACCACTGTGCTCTGCGTATATACAGTCAAACTGACCCTCAACACTGTGCTCTGCGTATATACAGTCCCTCACCACTGTGCTCTGCGTATATACAGACAAACTGAACCTCACCACTGTGCTCTATGTATATACAGTCAAACTGACCCTCACCACTGTGCCCTTACTGACGTATATACAGACAAACTGAACCTCACCACTGTGCTCTGTGTATATACAGTCAAACTGACCCTCACCACTGTGCTCTGCGTATATACAGACCAAACTGAACCTCACCACTGTGCTCTGTGTATATACAGTCAAACTGACCCTCACCACTGTGCTCTGCGTATATACAGTCAAACTGACCCTCACCACTGTGCTCTGCGTATATACAGACAAACTGAACCTCACCACTGTGCTCTGTGTATATACAGTCAAACTGACCCTCACCACTGTGCTCTGCGTATATACAGTCAAACTGACCCTCAACACTGTGCTCTGCGTATATACAGACAAACTGACCCTCACCACTGTGCTCTGTGTATATACAGTCAAACTGACCCTCAACCACTGTGCTCTGCGTATATACAGTCAAACTGACCCTCACCACTGTGCTCTGCGTATATACAGTCAAACTGACCCCTCAACACTGTGCTCTACGTATATACAGTCAAACTGACCCTCACCACTGTGCTCTGCGTATATACAGACAAACTGAACCTCACCACTGTGCTCTGTGTATATACAGTCAAACTGACCCTCACCACTGTGCTCTGCGTATATACAGACAAACTGAACCTCACCACTGTGCTCTGTGTATATACAGTCAAACTGACCCTCACCACTGTGCTCTGCGTATATACAGTCAAACTGACCCTCACCACTGTGCTCTGCGTATATACAGACAAACTGAACCTCACCACTGTGCTCTGTGTATATACAGTCAAACTGACCCTCACCACTGTGCTCTGCGTATATACAGTCAAACTGACCCTCACCACTGTGCTCTGCGTATATACAGTCAAACTGACCCTCACCACTGTGCTCTGCGTATATACAGTCAAACTGACCCTCACCACTGTGCTCTGCGTATATACAGTCAAACTGACCCTCAACACTGTGCTCTGCGTATATACAGTCAAACTGACCCTCACCACTGTGCTCTGCGTAGATACAGACAAACTGACCCTCACCACTGTGCTCTGCGTATATACAGTCAAACTGACCCTCACCACTGTGCTCTGCGTATATACAGACAAACTGACCCTCACCACTGTGCTCTGCGTATATACAGTCAAACTGACCCTCACCACTGTGCTCTGCGTATATACAGTCAAACTGACCCCTCACCACTGTGCTCTGCGTATATACAGACAAACTGACCCTCACCACTGTGCTCTGCGTATATACAGACAAACTGACCCTCACCACTGTGCTCTGCGTATATACAGTCAAACTGACCCTCACCACTGTGCTCTGCGTATATACAGTCAAACTGACCCTCAACACTGTGCTCTGTGTATATACAGTCAAACTGACCCTCACCACTGTGCTCTGCGTATATACAGACAAACTGACCCTCACCACTGTGCTCTGCGTATATACAGACAAACTGACCCTCACCACTGTGCTCTGCGTATATACAGTCAAACTGACCCTCAACACTGTGCTCTGCGTATATACAGACAAACTGACCCTCACCACTGTGCTCTGCGTATATACAGTCAAACTGACCCTCACCACTGTGCTCTGCGTATATACAGACAAACTGACCCTCACCACTGTGCTCTGCGTATATACAGTCAAACTGACCCTCAACACTGTGCTCTGCGTATATACAGTCAAACTGACCCTCACCACTGTGCTCTGCGTATATACAGTCAAACTGACCCTCAACACTGTGCTCTGCGTATATACAGTCAAACTGACCCTCAACACTGTGCTCTGCGTATATACAGACAAACTGACCCTCAACACTGTGCTCTGCGTATATACAGTCAAACTGACCCTCAACACTGTGCTCTGCGTATATACAGTCAAACTGACCCTCACCACTGTGCTCTGCGTATATACAGACAAACTGACCCTCACCACTGTGCTCTGTGTATATACAGTCAAACTGACCCTCACCACTGTGCTCTGTGTATATACAGTCAAACTGACCCTCACCACTGTGCTCTGCGTATATACAGACAAACTGACCCTCACCACTGTGCTCTGTGTATATACAGTCAAACTGACCCTCACCACTGTGCTCTGCGTATATACAGACAAACTGACCCTCACCACTGTGCTCTGCGTATATACAGACAAACTGACCCTCAACACTGTGCTCTGCGTATATACAGTCAAACTGACCCTCACCACTGTGCTCTGCGTATATACAGACAAACTGACCCTCACCACTGTGCTCTGTGTATATACAGTCAAACTGACCCTCACCACTGTGCTCTGTGTATATACAGTCAAACTGACCCTCAACACTGTGCTCTGCGTATATACAGTCAAACTGACCCTCAACACTGTGCTCTGCGTATATACAGACAAACTGACCCTCACCACTGTGCTCTGCGTATATACAGTCAAACTGACCCACACCACTGTGCTCTGCGTATATACAGTCAAACTGACCCTCACCACTGTGCTCTGCGTATATACAGACAAACTGACCCTCACCACTGTGCTCTGCGTATATACAGACAAACTGACCCTCACCACTGTGCTCTGCGTATATACAGACAAACTGACCCTCACCACTGTGCTCTGTGTATATACAGACAAACTGACCCTCACCACTGTGCTCTGTGTATATACAGTCAAACTGACCCTCACCACTGTGCTCTGCGTATATACAGTCAAACTGACCCACACCACTGTGCTCTGCGTATATACAGACAAACTGAACCTCACCACTGTGCTCTGCGTATATACAGACAAACTGACCCTCACCACTGTGCTCTGTGTAAGTTAGTAACCCCTCCGCACCACCGTTCTCTGTACAAGTAGGGTATGGCTAACCTTCACCATCAAAGTATTCAGTATCAGAAGGGTCAGACAAACCCTCACCACCACCCCGTTCGGTACACGTACGGTCACGCTGACCCTCACCACCACCCTGTTCGGTATACGTACGGTCACGCTGACCCTCACCACCACCCTGTCCGGTATAGGTACGGTCAGGCCGACCCTCACCACCACCCTGTTCGGTACACGTACGGTCACGCTGACCCTCACCACCACCCTGTTCGGTATACGTACGGTCACGCTGACCCTCACCACCACCCTGTTCGGTATACGTAGGGTCAGGCTGACCCTCACCACCACCCTGTCCGGTATAGGTACGGTCAGGCCGACCCTCACCACCACCCCGTCCGGTATACGTACGGTCACGCTGACCCTCACCACCACCCTGTTCGGTATACGTAGGGTCAGGCCGACCCTCACCACCACCCCGTTCGGTATACGTAGGGTCAGGCCGACCCTCACCACCACCCCGTTCGGTATACGTACGGTCACGCTGACCCTCACCACCACCCTGTTCGGTATACGTAGGGTCAGGCTGACCCTCATCTCCACCCCGTTCGGTATACGTACGGTCAGGCTGACCCTCACCACCACCCTGTTCGGTATACGTAGGGTCAGGCTGACCCTCACCACCACCCTGTCCGGTATAGGTACGGTCAGGCCGACCCTCACCACCACCCCGTTCGGTATACGTAGGGTCAGGCCGACCCTCACCACCACCCCGTTCGGTATACATAGGGTCAGGCCGACCCTCACCACCACCCTGTCCGGTATAGGTACGGTCAGGCCGACCCTCACCACCACCCCGTCCGGTATACGTAGGGTCAGGCCGACCCTCACCACCACCCCGTTCGGTATACGTAGGGTCAGGCCGACCCTCACCACCACCCCGTTCGGTATACGTACGGTCACGCTGACCCTCACCACCACCCCGTTCGGTATACGTAGGGTCAGGCCGACCCTCACCACCACCCCGTTCGGTATACGTATGGTCAGGCCGACCCTCACCACCACCCCGTTCGGTATACGTAGGTTCCGGCCGACCCTCTCCACCGCCCCGTTCGGTATACGTACGGTCAGGCCGACCATCACCTCCACCCTGTTCGGTATACGTACGGTCACGCTGACCCTCACCACCACCCTGTTCGGTATACGTAGGGTCAGGCTGACCCTCATCTCCACCCCGTTCGGTATACGTACGGTCAGGCTGACCCTCACCACCACCCTGTTCGGTATACGTAGGGTCAGGCTGACCCTCACCACCACCCTGTCCGGTATAGGTACGGTCAGGCCGACCCTCACCACCACCCCGTCCGGTATACGTAGGGTCAGGCCGACCCTCACCACCACCCCGTTCGGTATACGTAGGGTCAGGCCGACCCTCACCACCACCCCGTTCGGTATACGTAGGGTCAGGCCGACCCTCACCACCACCCCGTTCGGTATACGTAGGGTCAGGCCGACCCTCACCACCACCCCGTTCGGTATACGTAGAGTCAGGCCGACCCTCACCACCATGTTCTGTATATGAACAGACTGAAGCTTACCAGTGTTTTTATATACACAGTCAGACTAATCCTCACCACTGTGTTCTGTACAAGTACAGTCAGACTAACTCTCACTACAATGCTCTGATAAGTACAGTCAGACTAATCCTCACCACTGTGTTCTGTACAAGTACAGTTAGACTAACTCTCACTACAATGCTCTGATAAGTACAGTCAGACTAATCCTCACCACTGTGTTCTGTACAAGTACAGTTAGACTAACTCTCACTACAATGCTCTGATAAGTACAGTCAGACTAATCCTCACCACTGTGTTCTGTACAAGTACAGTCAGACTAACTCTCACTACAATGCTCTGATAAGTACAGTCAGACTAATACTCACCACTCTGTTCTGTACAAGTACAGTTAGGCTAACTTACGCCACTGTGTTCTGTATAAGCACAGCCTGACTCTCACCACCGTGTTCTGTATAAGTACAATCAAACCAACCCTCACCAACACCGTGATCTCATAAGTACAGCCAGACTAACCATCACCACTGAGTTCTGTATAAGTACAGTCAAAGTAACCCTCATTACTACTGTGCTCTGTATATAGAACAATACAGCACAGTACAGGCCCTTCAGCCCACAATGTTATGCCGACCCTTAAACCCCACCTCACATATAAATTCCTCCATATACTTGATAAGTAGTCTCTTAAACTTCACTAGTGAATCGGCCTCCACCACTGACTCAGGCAGTGCATTCCACGCACCAACCACTCTCTGAGTGAAAAACCTTCCTCTAATATCCCCCTTGAACTTCCCTCCCCTTACCTTAAAGCCATGTCCTCTTGTACTGAGCAGTGGTGCCCTGGGGAAGAGGCGCTGGCTGTCCACTCTATCTATTCCTTTTAATATCTTGCATACCTCTATCATGTCTCCTCTCATCCTCCTCTCCAGAGAGTAAAGCCCTAGCTCCCTTAATCTCTAATCATAATGCATACTCTCTAAACCAGGCAGCATCCTGGTAAATCTCCTCTGTACCCTTTCCAATGCTTCCACATCCTTCCTATAGTGAGGCGACCAGAACTGGACACAGTACTCCAAGTGTGGCCTAACCAGAGTTTTATAGAGCTGCATCATTACATCACGTCTCTTAAACTCTGTCCCTCAACTTATGAAAGCTAACACCCCATAAGCTTTCTTAACTACCCTATCTACCTGTGAAGCAACTTTCAGGGATCTGTGGACATGTACCCCCAGATCCCTCTGCTCCTCCACACTACCAAGTATCCTGCTATTTACTTTGTACTCTGCCTTGGAGTTTGTCCTTCCAAAATGTACCACCTCACACTTCTCCGGGTTGAACTCCATCTGCCACTTCTCAGCCCACTTCTGCATCCTATCAATATCTCTCTGCAATCTTCGACAATCCTCTACACTATCCACAACACCACCAACCTTTGGATCGTCTGCAAACTTGCCAACCCACCCTTCTACCCCCGTATCCAGGTCATTAATAAAAATCACGAAAAGTAGAGGTCCCAGAACAGATTCTTGTGGGACACCACTAGTCACAACCCTCCAATCCAAATGTACTCCCTCCACTATGACCCTCTGCTTTCTACAGGCAAGCCAATTCTGGATCCCATGCCTTCTGTATATGTACAGTAAGATTTACCCTCACCACCAGTGTATTCTGCATAAGTACAGACAGACTAACCCTCACCAGTGTATTCTGCATAAGTACAGACAGACTACCCCTCACCCTGTGTTCTGTATACGTACAGACTAACCCTCACCAGTGTATTCTGCATAAGTACAGACAGACTAACTCTCACCCTGTGTTCTGCATAAGTACAGACAGACTAACCCTCACCCTGTGTTCTGTATACGTACAGACAGACTAACCCTCACCCTGTGTTCTGTATACGTACAGACAGACTAACCCTCACCCTGTGTTCTGTATACGTACAGACTAACCCTCACCCTGTGTTCTGTATACGTACAGACTAACCCTCACCCTGTGTTCTGTATACGTACAGACAGACTAACCCTCACCCTGTGTTCTGTATACGTACAGACAGACTAACCCTCACCCTGTGTTCTGCATAACTACAGACAGACTAACCCTCACCCTGTGTTCTGCATAAGTATAGACAGACTAACCCTCACCCTGTGTTCTGCATAAGTACAGACAGACTAACCCTCACCCTGTGTTCTGCATAAGTACAGACAGACTAACCCTCACCCTGTGTTCTGTATACGTACAGACAGACTAACCCTCACCCTGTGTTCTGTATACGTACAGACAGACTAACCCTCACCCTGTGTTCTGTATACGTACAGACTAACCCTTACCAGTGTTGTTATATGTACAGTAAGACTAACTCTCACCACTATGTTCTGTATATGTACAGTCACACTAACCCTCACCACAACTCTGTTCTGTATAAGTATGTTCAAACTAACCCTCAATACTATGAACTGTATAAGGACAATCAGACTAGCCCACACCAACATTATGTTCTGTATACGTGTAAGTGGAATGTTTGACCGCTCTTGGACTGTACTCCTTGGAGTTTAGAAGAATGAGGGGGGGACCTCATAGAAACATTTCGAATGTTGAAAGGCATGGACAGAGTGGATGTGACAAAGTTGTTTCCCACGGTGGGGGAGTCTAGTACGAGAGGACATGACTTAAGGATTGAAGGGCGCCCATTCAGAACAGAGATGTGAAGAAATTTTTTTAGCCAGAGGGTGGTAAGTCTGTGGAATTTGTTGCCATGGGCAACAGTGGAGGTCAAGTCATTGGGTGTATTTAAGGCAGAGATTGATAGGTATCTGAGTAGCCAGGGCATCAAAGGTTATGGTGAGAAAGTGGGGGAGTGGATCAGCCCATAATAAAATGGCGGAGCAGACTCGATGGGCCGAATGGCTGACTTCTGCTCCTTTGTCTAATGGTCCAAGTACAGTCAGACTTACGACCACCACCACCGTGTTCCGGAAAAGTACAGTCAGACTAACTCTTACCACCGTGTTTTGTATATGTAGTCAGATTAATCTTCACCACCTATGTGTTCTGTGTAAGTACAGTCAGACTAACCTTCACCACTTCATTCTGTTTCCAGACACTCAGACTAACACTCACCACCACTGTGTTCTGTATACATTCAGTCTAACCCACACCGCTGTGTTCTGTATAAACTCTGACTAAACTTCACCACCACCGTGTTCTATATATGTACAGTCAGACAAACCCTCACCACCATGTTCTGTATACGTACAGTCACACTAACCCTCACCACCACTCTAAGTATGTTCAGACTAATCCTCACCAACACCATGTTCTGTATAAGTACAAACAGACTAACGATCAACATCACTGTGTACTGTATAAGTACCGTCAGTCTAACCCTCATCACTGTGTTCTGTGTACGTTTAGCCTAACCCACACTGCTGTGTTCTGTACACATTAACTCAGACTAAACTTCACCACCACCGTGTTCTATATATGTGCAGTCAGACAAACCCTCACCACCCTGTTCTTTTTACGTACAATCAGACGAATCCTCACACCCACTGTGTTCTGGGTAAAGACAGTCAGACTGACCTCACCACCGCATTCTGTATATGTACAATCACACAAACCCTCACCATTGTTTTCTGAATACATACAGTCAGACTAACCCTCACCACTGGGTTCTGTATACATACAGTCACACTAACTCTCCCCTTTGTGTTCTGTAGAAGTACAGTCAGACTACCCCTCACCACTGTTCTGTATCTGTATAGTCAGACTAACACAACTGTGTTCTGTATATGTACATTCAGACTAAACCTCACAACACTCTGATCTGAATAAGTACAGAACATTCAGACTAACCCTCAGCACTATGATCTGTATAAGGACAGTCAGACAAACCCTCACAACAGTATTCTTTTTACATACACTCAGATTAATCCTCACAACCACTGTGTTCTGTATACATACAGTCACACTAACCCTCACCACTGCGTTCTGTAGAAGTACAGTCAGACTAACCCCACCGCTATTTTCCGTATTAGTACAGTCAGACCAACCATCATCTCTATATTCTGTATCAGGACAGTCAGATTAACCCTCACCACTACTCTGGTCTGTAAACATTACACCACACCACTGTGTTCTGTTTACGTACAGTCAGATTAACCCTCACCACTGTGTGCTGTATATGTATAGTCACACTAACATTCACCACTGCATTCTGTAGAAATACACTAACCCGCACCACTGGGTTCTGTATTAGTACATTCAGACTAACCGTCAGCACTATGATCTATACAAGGACAGTCGGACTAACCCTCACCCACTCCATGTTTTGTATAACAACAGTCAAGCTAAATCTCACCACCACTGTACTCTGTGCAAGTAGTCAGACAAACCCTCACCACCACTGTACTCTGTGCAAGTAGTCAAACCCTCACCACCACTGTACTCTGTGCAAGTAGTCAGACAAACCCTCACCACCACTGTACTCTGTGCAAGTAGTCAGACAAACCCTCACCACCACTGTACTCTGTGCAAGTAGTCAGACAAACCCTCACCACCACTGTACTCTGTGCAAGGAGTCAGACTAACCCTCACCACCACTGTACTCTGTGCAAGTAGTCAGACAAACCCTCACCACCACTGTACTCTGTGCAAGTAGTCAGACAAACCCTCACCACCACTGTACTCTGTGCAAGTAGTCAGACAAACCCTCACCACCACTGTACTCTGTGCAAGTAGTCAGACAAACCCTCACCACCACTGTACTCTGTGCAAGTAGTCAGACAAACCCTCACCACCACTGTACTCTGTGCAAGTAGTCAGACAAACCCTCACCACCACTGTACTCTGTGCAAGGAGTCAGACTAACCCTCACCACCACTGTACTCTGTGCAAGTAGTCAGACAAACCCTCACCACCACTGTACTCTGTGCAAGGAGTCAGACTAACCCTCACCACCACTGTACTCTGTGCAAGTAGTCAGACAAACCCTCACCACCACTGTACTCTGTGCAAGTAGTCAGACAAACCCTCACCACCACTGTACTCTGTGCAAGTAGTCAGACAAACCCTCACCACCACTGTACTCTGTGCAAGTAGTCAGACAAACCCTCAACACCACTGTACTCTGTGCAAGTAGTCAGACAAACCCTCACCACCACTGTACTCTGTGCAAGTAGTCAGTCAAACCCTCACCACCAGTGTACTCTGTGCAAGTAGTCAGACAAACCCTCACCACCACTGTACTCTGTGCAAGTAGTCAGTCAAACCCTCACCACCACTGTACTCTGTGCAAGTAGTCAGACAAACCCTCACCACCACTGTACTCTGTGCAAGTAGTCAGACAAACCCTCACCACCACTGTACTCTGTGCAAGTAGTCAGACAAACCCTCAACACCACTGTACTCTGTGCAAGTAGTCAGACAAACCCTCAACACCACTGTACTCTGTGCAAGGAGTCAGACAAACCCTCACCACCACTGTACTCTGTGCAAGTAGTCAAACCCTCACCACCACTGTACTCTGTGCAAGTAGTCAGACAAACCCTCACCACCACTGTACTCTGTGCAAGGAGTCAGACAAACCCTCAACACCACTGTACTCTGTGCAAGTAGTCAAACCCTCACCACCACTGTACTCTGTGCAAGTAGTCAGACAAACCCTCACCACCACTGTACTCTGTGCAAGTAGTCAGACAAACCCTCACCACCACTGTACTCTGTGCAAGGAGTCAGACAAACCCTCAACACCACTGTACTCTGTGCAAGTAGTCAAACCCTCACCACCACTGTACTCTGTGCAAGTAGTCAGACAAACCCTCACCACCACTGTACTCTGTGCAAGGAGTCAGACAAACCCTCACCACCAGTGTACTCTGTGCAAGTAGTCAGACAAACCCTCACCACCACTGTACTCTGTGCAAGTAGTCAGACTAACCCTCACCACCACTGTACTCTGTGCAAGGAGTCAGACTAACCCTCACCACCACTGTACTCTGTGCAAGTAGTCAGACAAACCCTCACCACCACTGTACTCTGTGCAAGTAGTCAGACTAACCCTCACCACCACTGTACTCTGTGCAAGTAGTCAGACTAACCCTCACCACCACTGTACTCTGTGCAAGTAGTCAGACAAACCCTCACCACCACTGTACTCTGTGCAAGTAGTCAGACAAACCCTCACCACCACTGTACTCTGTGCAAGTAGTCAAACCCTCACCACCACTGTACTCTGTGCAAGTAGTCAGACAAACCCTCAACACCACTGTACTCTGTGCAAGGAGTCAGACAAACCCTCACCACCACTGTACTCTGTGCAAGTAGTCAGACAAACCCTCACCACCACTGTACTCTGTGCAAGTAGTCAGACAAACCCTCAACACCACTGTACTCTGTGCAAGTAGTCAGACAAACCCTCACCACCACTGTACTCTGTGCAAGTAGTCAGACAAACCCTCACCACCACTGTACTCTGTGCAAGTAGTCAAACCCTCACCACCACTGTACTCTGTGCAAGTAGTCAGACAAACCCTCACCACCACTGTACTCTGTGCAAGTAGTCAGACTAACCCTCACCACCACTGTACTCTGTGCAAGTAGTCAGACAAACCCTCACCACCACTGTACTCTGTGCAAGTAGTCAGACTAACCCTCACCACCACTGTACTCTGTGCAAGTAGTCAGACTAACCCTCACCACCACTGTACTCTGTGCAAGTAGTCAGACTAACCCTCACCACCACTGTACTCTGTGCAAGTAGTCAGACTAACCCTCACCACCACTGTACTCTGTGCAAGTAGTCAGACTAACCCTCACCACCACTGTACTCTGTGCAAGTAGTCAGACTAACCCTCACCACCACTGTACTCTGTGCAAGTAGTCAGACTAACCCTCACCACCACTGTACTCTGTGCAAGTAGTCAGACAAACCCTCAACACCACTGTACTCTGTGCAAGTAGTCAGACAAACCCTCACCACCACTGTACTCTGTGCAAGTAGTCAGACAAACCCTCACCACCACTGTACTCTGTGCAAGTAGTCAGACTAACCCTCACCACCACTGTACTCTGTGCAAGTAGTCAGACAAACCCTCACCACCACTGTACTCTGTGCAAGTAGTCAGACTAACCCTCACCACCACTGTACTCTGTGCAAGTAGTCAGACTAACCCTCACCACCACTGTACTCTGTGCAAGTAGTCAGACTAACCCTCACCACCACTGTACTCTGTGCAAGTAGTCAGACTAACCCTCACCACCACTGTACTCTGTGCAAGTAGTCAGACAAACCCTCAACACCACTGTACTCTGTGCAAGTAGTCAGACTAACCCTCACCACCACTGTACTCTGTGCAAGTAGTCAGACTAACCCTCACCACCACTGTACTCTGTGCAAGTAGTCAGACTAACCCTCACCACCACTGTACTCTGTGCAAGTAGTCAGACAAACCCTCACCACCACTGTACTCTGTGCAAGGAGTCAGACAAACCCTCACCACCACTGTACTCTGTGCAAGTAGTCAAACCCTCACCACCACTGTACTCTGTGCAAGTAGTCAGACAAACCCTCACCACCACTGTACTCTGTGCAAGTAGTCAGACAAACCCTCACCACCACTGTACTCTGTGCAAGTAGTCAGACAAACCCTCACCACCACTGTACTCTGTGCAAGGAGTCAGACAAACCCTCACCACCACTGTACTCTGTGCAAGTAGTCAGACAAACCCTCACCACCACTGTACTCTGTGCAAGTAGTCAGACAAACCCTCACCACCACTGTACTCTGTGCAAGTAGTCAGACTAACCCTCACCACCACTGTACTCTGTGCAAGTAGTCAGACAAACCCTCACCACCACTGTACTCTGTGCAAGTAGTCAGACAAACCCTCAACACCACTGTACTCTGTGCAAGGAGTCAGACAAACCCTCACCACCACTGTACTCTGTGCAAGTAGTCAGACAAACCCTCACCACCACTGTACTCTGTGCAAGTAGTCAGACTAACCCTCACCACCACTGTACTCTGTGCAAGGAGTCAGACAAACCCTCACCACCACTGTACTCTGTGCAAGTAGTCAGACAAACCCTCACCACCACTGTACTCTGTGCAAGTAGTCAGACAAACCCTCACCACCACTGTACTCTGTGCAAGTAGTCAGACAAACCCTCACCACCACTGTACTCTGTGCAAGTAGTCAAACCCTCACCACCACTGTACTCTGTGCAAGGAGTCAGACTAACCCTCACCACCACTGTACTCTGTGCAAGTAGTCAGACAAACCCTCACCACCACTGTACTCTGTGCAAGTAGTCAGAATAACCCTCACCACCACTGTACTCTGTGCAAGTAGTCAGACAAACCCTCACCACCACTGTACTCTGTGCAAGGAGTCAGACAAACCCTCACCACCACTGTACTCTGTGCAAGTAGTCAGACAAACCCTCACCACCACTGTACTCTGTGCAAGTAGTCAGACAAACCCTCACCACCACTGTACTCTGTGCAAGTAGTCAGACAAACCCTCACCACCACTGTACTCTGTGCAAGGAGTCAGACAAACCCTCACCACCACTGTACTCTGTGCAAGTAGTCAGACTAACCCTCACCACCACTGTACTCTGTGCAAGTAGTCAGACAAACCCTCACCACCACTGTACTCTGTGCAAGTAGTCAGACAAACCCTCACCACCACTGTACTCTGTGCAAGTAGTCAGACAAATCCTCAACACCACTGTACTCTGTGCAAGTAGTCAGACTAACCCTCACCACCACTGTACTCTGTGCAAGTAGTCAGACAAACCCTCACCACCACTGTACTCTGTGCAAGTAGTCAGACAAACCCTCAACACCACTGTACTCTGTGCAAGTAGTCAGACAAACCCTCAACACCACTGTACTCTGTGCAAGTAGTCAAACCCTCACCACCACTGTACTCTGTGCAAGTAGTCAAACCCTCACCACCACTGTACTCTGTGCAAGTAGTCAGACAAACCCTCACCACCACTGTACTCTGTGCAAGGAGTCAGACAAACCCTCACCACCACTGTACTCTGTGCAAGTAGTCAAACCCTCACCACCACTGTACTCTGTGCAAGGAGTCAGACAAACCCTCACCACCACTGTACTCTGTGCAAGGAGTCAGACAAACCCTCACCACCACTGTACTCTGTGCAAGTAGTCAGACAAACCCTCAACACCACTGTACTCTGTGCAAGTAGTCAGACAAACCCTCACCACCACTGTACTCTGTGCAAGGAGTCAGACAAACCCTCACCACCACTGTACTCTGTGCAAGTAGTCAAACCCTCACCACCACTGTACTCTGTGCAAGGAGTCAGACAAACCCTCACCACCACTGTACTCTGTGCAAGGAGTCAGACAAACCCTCAACACCACTGTACTCTGTGCAAGTAGTCAGACAAACCCTCACCACCACTGTACTCTGTGCAAGTAGTCAAACCCTCACCACCACTGTACTCTGTGCAAGGAGTCAGACAAACCCTCACCACCACTGTACTCTGTGCAAGGAGTCAGACAAACCCTCAACACCACTGTACTCTGTGCAAGTAGTCAGACAAACCCTCACCACCACTGTACTCTGTGCAAGTAGTCAAACCCTCACCACCACTGTACTCTGTGCAAGGAGTCAGACAAACCCTCACCACCACTGTACTCTGTGCAAGGAGTCAGACAAACCCTCAACACCACTGTACTCTGTGCAAGTAGTCAGACTAACCCTCACCACCACTGTACTCTGTGCAAGTAGTCAGACTAACCCTCACCACCACTGTACTCTGTGCAAGTAGTCAGACTAACCCTCACCACCACTGTACTCTGTGCAAGTTGTCAGACAAACCCTCAACACCACTGTACTCTGTGCAAGTAGTCAGACTAACCCTCACCACCACTGTACTCTGTGCAAGTAGTCAGACAAACCCTCACCACCACTGTACTCTGTGCAAGTAGTCAGACTAACCCTCACCACCACTGTACTCTGTGCAAGTAGTCAGACTAACCCTCACCACCACTGTACTCTGTGCAAGTAGTCAGACTAACCCTCACCACCACTGTACTCTGTGCAAGTAGTCAGACAAACCCTCACCACCACTGTACTCTGTGCAAGTAGTCAGACTAACCCTCACCACCACTGTACTCTGTGCAAGTAGTCAGACTAACCCTCACCACCACTGTACTCTGTGCAAGTAGTCAGACTAACCCTCACCACCACTGTACTCTGTGCAAGTAGTCAGACTAACCCTCACCACCACTGTACTCTGTGCAAGTAGTCAGACTAACCCTCACCACCACTGTACTCTGTGCAAGTAGTCAGACAAACCCTCACCACCACTGTACTCTGTGCAAGTAGTCAGACAAACCCTCAACACCACTGTACTCTGTGCAAGTAGTCAGACAAACCCTCACCACCACTGTACTCTGTGCAAGTAGTCAGACTAACCCTCACCACCACTGTACTCTGTGCAAGTAGTCAGACAAACCCTCACCACCACTGTACTCTGTGCAAGTAGTCAGACAAACCCTCAACACCACTGTACTCTGTGCAAGTAGTCAGACAAACCCTCACCACCACTGTACTCTGTGCAAGTAGTCAGACAAACCCTCAACACCACTGTACTCTGTGCAAGTAGTCAGACTAACCCTCACCACCACTGTACTCTGTGCAAGTAGTCAAACCCTCACCACCACTGTACTCTGTGCAAGTAGTCAGACAAACCCTCACCACCACTGTACTCTGTGCAAGGAGTCAGACAAACCCTCACCACCACTGTACTCTGTGCAAGTAGTCAAACCCTCACCACCACTGTACTCTGTGCAAGTAGTCAGACTAACCCTCACCACCACTGTACTCTGTGCAAGTAGTCAGACAAACCCTCAACACCACTGTACTCTGTGCAAGGAGTCAGTCAAACCCTCACCACCACTGTACTCTGTGCAAGTAGTCAGACTAACCCTCACCACCACTGTACTCTGTGCAAGTAGTCAGACAAACCCTCACCACCACTGTACTCTGTGCAAGTAGTCAGACAAACCCTCAACACCACTGTACTCTGTGCAAGTAGTCAGACAAACCCTCACCACCACTGTACTCTGTGCAAGTAGTCAGACTAACCCTCACCACCACTGTACTCTGTGCAAGTAGTCAGACTAACCCTCACCACCACTGTACTCTGTGCAAGTAGTCAGACAAACCCTCACCACCACTGTACTCTGTGCAAGTAGTCAGACAAACCCTCACCACCACTGTACTCTGTGCAAGTAGTCAGACAAACCCTCACCACCACTGTACTCTGTGCAAGTAGTCAGACTAACCCTCACCACCACTGTACTCTGTGCAAGTAGTCAGACAAACCCTCACCACCACTGTACTCTGTGCAAGTAGTCAGACAAACCCTCAACACCACTGTACTCTGTGCAAGTAGTCAGACAAACCCTCACCACCACTGTACTCTGTGCAAGTAGTCAGACAAACCCTCACCACCAGTGTACTCTGTGCAAGTAGTCAGACTAACCCTCACCACCACTGTACTCTGTGCAAGTAGTCAGACAAACCCTCACCACCAGTGTACTCTGTGCAAGTAGTCAGTCAAACCCTCACCACCACTGTACTCTGTGCAAGTAGTCAGACAAACCCTCACCACCAATGTACTCTGTGCAAGTAGTCAGACAAACCCTCACCACCACTGTACTCTGTGCAAGTAGTCAGACTAACCCTCACCACCACTGTACTCTGTGCAAGTAGTCAGACAAACCCTCACCACCAGTGTACTCTGTGCAAGTAGTCAGACAAACCCTCACCACCACTGTACTCTGTGCAAGTAGTCAGACAAACCCTCACCACCACTGTACTCTGTGCAAGTAGTCAGACAAACCCTCACCACCAGTGTACTCTGTGCAAGTAGTCAGACAAACCCTCACCACCACTGTACTCTGTGCAAGTAGTCAAACCCTCACCACCACTGTACTCTGTGCAAGTAGTCAGACTAACCCTCACCACCACTGTACTCTGTGCAAGGAGTCAGACAAACCCTCACCACCACTGTACTCTGTGCAAGTAGTCAGACAAACCCTCACCACCACTGTACTCTGTGCAAGTAGTCAGACAAACCCTCACCACCACTGTACTCTGTGCAAGGAGTCAGACAAACCCTCAACAACACTGTACTCTGTGCAAGGAGTCAGACTAACCCTCACCACCACTGTACTCTGTGCAAGTAGTCAGACTAACCCTCACCACCACTGTACTCTGTGCAAGTAGTCAGACTAACCCTCACCACCACTGTACTCTGTGCAAGTAGTCAGACAAACCCTCACCACCACTGTACTCTGTGCAAGTAGTCAGACTAACCCTCACCACCACTGTACTCTGTGCAAGTAGTCAGACTAACCCTCACCACCACTGTACTCTGTGCAAGTAGTCAGACAAACCCTCAACACCACTGTACTCTGTGCAAGTAGTCAGACAAACCCTCACCACCACTGTACTCTGTGCAAGTAGTCAGACAAACCCTCACCACCACTGTACTCTGTGCAAGTAGTCAGACAAACCCTCAACACCACTGTACTCTGTGCAAGTAGTCAGACAAACCCTCAACACCACTGTACTCTGTGCAAGTAGTCAAACCCTCACCACCACTGTACTCTGTGCAAGTAGTCAAACCCTCACCACCACTGTACTCTGTGTAAGTAGTCAGACAAACCCTCACCACCACTGTACTCTGTGCAAGGAGTCAGACAAACCCTCACCACCACTGTACTCTGTGCAAGTAGTCAGACAAACCCTCACCACCACTGTACTCTGTGCAAGTAGTCAGACAAACCCTCACCACCACTGTACTCTGTGCAAGTAGTCAGACAAACCCTCACCACCACTGTACTCTGTGCAAGTAGTCAGACTAACCCTCACCACCACTGTACTCTGTGCAAGGAGTCAGACAAACCCTCACCACCACTGTACTCTGTGCAAGTAGTCAGACAAACCCTCACCACCAGTGTACTCTGTGCAAGTAGTCAGACAAACCCTCAACACCAGTGTTCTGTGTACATTCAGTCAGACTAACCCTCACCACCACTGTACTCTGTGCAAGTAGTCAGACAAACCCTCACCACCACTGTACTCTGTGCAAGTAGTCAGACAAACCCTCACCACCACTGTACTCTGTGCAAGTAGTCAGACAAACCCTCACCACCACTGTACTCTGTGCAAGTAGTCAGACAAACCCTCACCACCACTGTACTCTGTGCAAGTAGTCAGACTAACCCTCACCACCACTGTACTCTGTGCAAGTAGTCAGACAAACCCTCAACACCACTGTACTCTGTGCAAGTAGTCAGACAAACCCTCACCACCACTGTACTCTGTGCAAGTAGTCAGACAAACCCTCACCACCACTGTACTCTGTGCAAGTAGTCAAACCCTCACCACCACTGTACTCTGTGCAAGTAGTCAGACAAACCCTCACCACCACTGTACTCTGTGCAAGTAGTCAGACAAACCCTCACCACCACTGTACTCTGTGCAAGTAGTCAAACCCTCACCACCACTGTACTCTGTGCAAGTAGTCAAACCCTCAACACCACTGTACTCTGTGCAAGTAGTCAGACAAACCCTCACCACCACTGTACTCTGTGCAAGTAGTCAAACCCTCACCACCACTGTACTCTGTGCAAGTAGTCAGACAAACCCTCACCACCACTGTACTCTGTGCAAGGAGTCAGACTAACCCTCACCACCACTGTACTCTGTGCAAGTAGTCAGACTAACCCTCACCACCACTGTACTCTGTGCAAGTAGTCAGACAAACCCTCACTACCACTGTACTCTGTGCAAGTAGTCAGACAAACCCTCACCACCAGTGTTCTGCAGAAGTACAGTCACACTAACCCTCACCACTGTGTTTGGTAAACGTACAGTTAGACTACACCTTACCACTGTTCTGCATAAGTATGGTCACACTAACCCACACCACTGGGTTCCGTGGAAGTACGGTCAGACTGACCTGCACTATGGTGTTCGGTATACGTACAGTCAGACTAAACCTCACCCGCACAGTGTTCTATATAAGTACAGACTAACCCTCATCACAGCTATGTTATATATAAGTACAGTCACACTAAACCACATGGCTATTTTATGTGAAAGTACAGTCAAAGTAACCATCACCACTAAGTTATGTATCGGGACAGTCTAGCTAAATCTTACCAACATGTTCTGTAGCTGTAGAGCCAATCTAACCCTCACCACTGTGTTCTGTGTACATTCAGTCAGAATAACCCTCACCACTGTGTTCTGTGTACATTCGGTCAGAATAACCCTCACCACTGTGTTCTGTGTACATTCAGTCAGAATAACCCTCACCACTATGTTCTGTGTACATTCAGTACAACGCACACTGCTGTGTTTTTTTACAATTTAACTCAGACTAAACTTCACCATTACCGTGCTATATATATGTACACTCAGACTAATCCTCACAAACACTGTCTGTATACATACAGTCAGACTAACCCTCACCAATGTGTCTGTGTACATTCAGTCAGAATAACCCTCACCACTGTGTTCTGTGTACATTCAGTCAGAATAACCCTCACCACCGTGTTCTGTGTACATTCAGTCAGAATAACCCTCACCACCGTGTTCTGTGTACATTCAGTCAGAATAACCCTCACCACTGTGTCTGTGTACATTCAGTCAGACTAACCCTCACCACTGTGTCTGTGTACATTCAGTCAGAATAACCCTCACCACTGTGTTCTGTGTACATTCAGTCAGAATAACCCTCACCACTGTGTCTGTGTACATTCAGTCAGAATAACCCTCACCACTGTGTTCTGTGTACATTCAGTCAGAATAACCCTCACCACTGTGTCTGTGTACATTCAGTCAGACTAACCCTCACCACTGTGTTCTGTGTACATTCAGTCAGAAAAACCCTCACCACTGTGTTCTGTGTACATTCAGTCAGAATAACCCTCACCACTGTGTTCTGTGTACATTCAGTCAGAATAACCCTCACCACTGTGTTCTGTGTACATTCAGTCAGAATAACCCTCACCACTGTGTTCTGTGTACATTCAGTCAGAATAACCCTCACCACTGTGTTCTGTGTACATTCAGAGTAACCATCACCACTGTGTCTGTGTACATTCAGTCAGAATAACCCTCACCACTGTGTTCTGTGTACATTCAGTCAGAATAACCCTCACCACTGTGTTCTGTGTACATTCAGTCAGAATAACCCTCACCACTGTGTTCTGTGTACATACAGTCAGAATAACCCTCACCACTGTGTCTGTGTACATTCAGTCAGAATAACCCTCACCACTGTGTTCTGTGTACATTCAGTCAGAATAACCCTCACCACTGTGTCTGTGTACATTCAGTCAGACTAACCCTCACCACTGTGTTCTGTGTACATTCAGTCAGAAAAACCCTCACCACTGTGTTCTGTGTACATTCAGTCAGAATAACCCTCACCACTGTGTTCTATGTACATTCAGTCAGAATAACCCTCACCACTGTGTTCTGTGTACATTCAGTCAGAATAACCCTCACCACTGTGTTCTGTGTACATTCAGTCAGAATAACCCTCACCACTGTGTTCTGTGTACATTCAGAGTAACCATCACCACTGTGTCTGTGTACATTCAGTCAGAATAACCCTCACCACTGTGTTCTGTGTACATTCAGTCAGAATAACCCTCACCACTGTGTTCTGTGTACATTCAGTCAGAATAACCCTCACCACTGTGTTCTGTGTACATACAGTCAGAATAACCCTCACCACTGTGTCTGTGTACATTCAGTCAGAATAACCCTCACCACTGTGTTCTGTGTACATTCAGTCAGAATAACCCTCACCACTGTGTCTGTGTACATTCAGTCAGAATAACCCTCACAACTGTGTTCTGTGTACATACAGTCAGAATAACCCTCACCACTGTGTCTGTGTACATTCAGTCAGAATAACCCTCACCACTGTGTCTGTGTACATTCAGTCAGAATAACGCTCACCACTGTATTCTGTGTACATTCAGTCAGAATAACCCTCACCACTGTGTCTGTGTACATTCAGTCAGAATAACCCTCACCACTGTGTTCTGTGTACATTCAGTCAGAATAACCCTCACCACCGTGTTATGTGTACATTCAGTCAGAATAATCCTCACCACTGGGTCTGTGTACATTCAGTCAGAATAACCCTCACCTCTGTGTCTGTGTACATTCAGTCAGAATAACCCTCACCACTGTGTTCTGTGTACATACAATCAGAATAACCCTCACCACTGTGTTCTGTGTACATTCAGTCAGAATAACCCTCACCACTGTGTTCTGTGTACATACAATCAGAATAACCCTCACCACCGTGTTATGTGTACATTCAGTCAGAATAACCCTCACCACTGTGTTCTGTGTACATTCAGTCAGAATAACCCTCACCACTGTATTCTGTGAACATTCAGTCAGAATAACCCTCACCACTGTGTCTGTGCACATTCTGTCAGAATAACCCTCACCACTGTGTTCTGTGTACATACAATCAGAATAACCCTCACCACTGTGTTCTGTGTACATTCAGTCAGAATAACCAACACCACTGTGTTCTGTGTACATATATTCAGAATAACCCTCACCACCGTGTTATGTGTACATTTAGTCAGAATAACCCTCACAACTGTGTCTGTGCACATTCTGTCAGAATAACCCTCACCACTGTGTCTGTGTACATTCAGTCAGAATAACCCTCACCACTGAGTTCTGTGTACATTCAGTCAGAATAACCCTCACCACTGTGTTCTGTGTACATTCAGTCAGAATAACCCTCACCACTGTGTTCTGTGTACATTCAGTCAGAATAACCCTCACCACTGTGTTCTGTGTACATTCAGTCAGAATAACCCTCAGCACTGTTTTCTGTGTACATTCAGTCAGAATAACCCTCACCACCGTGTTCTGTGTACATACAGTCAGAATAACCCTCACCACTGTGTGGGTGTACATTCAGTCAGAATAACCCTCACCACTGTGTTCTGTGTACATTCAGTCAGAATAACCCTCACCACTGTGTTCTGTGTACATACAGTCAGAATAACCCTCACCACTGTGTTATGAGTACATTCAGTCAGAATAACCCTCACCACTGTGTTCTGTGTACATTCAGTCAGAATAACACTCAGCACTGTTTTCTGTGTACATTCAGTCAGAATAACCCTCACCACCGTGTTCTGTGTACATACAGTCAGAATAACCCTCACCACTGTGTTCTGTGTACATTCAGTCAGAATAACCCTCACCACTGTGTTCTGTGTACATTCAGTCAGAATAACCCTCAGCACTGTTTTCTGTGTACATTCAGTCAGAATAACCCTCACCACCGTGTTCTGTGTACATACAGTCAGAATAACCCTCACCACTGTGTTCTGTGTACATTCAGTCAGAATAACCCTCACCACTGTGTTCTGTGTACATTCAGTCAGAATAACCCTCACCACTGTGTCTGTGTACATTCAATCAGAATAACCCTCACCACTGTGTTCTGTGTACATTCAGTCAGAAAAACCCTCATCACTGTGTTCTGTGTACATTCAGTCAGAATAACCCTCACCACTGTGTTCTGTGTACATTCAGTCAGAATAACCCTCACCACCGTGTTATGTGTACATTCAGTCAGAATAACCCTCACAACTGTGTCTGTGCACATTCTGTCAGAATAACCCTCACCACTGTGTCTGTGTACATTCAGTCAGAATAACCCTCACCACTGAGTTCTGTGTACATTCAGTCAGAATAACCCTCACCACTGTGTTCTGTGTACATTCAGTCAGAATAACCCTCACCACTGTGTTCTGTGTACATTCAGTCAGAATAACCCTCAGCACTGTTTTCTGTGTACATTCAGTCAGAATAACCCTCACCACCGTGTTCTGTGTACATACAGTCAGAATAACCCTCACCACTGTGTTCTGTGTACATTCAGTCAGAATAACCCTCACCACTGTGTTCTGTGTACATTCAGTCAGAATAACCCTCACCACCGTGTTCTGTGTACATACAGTCAGAATAACCCTCACCACTGTGTTCTGTGTACATTCAGTCAGAATAACCCTCACCACTGTGTTCTGTGTACATTCAGTCAGAATAACCCTCAGCACTGTTTTCTGTGTACATTCAGTCAGAATAACCCTCACCACCGTGTTCTGTGTACATACAGTCAGAATAACCCTCACCACTGTGTTCTGTGTACATTCAGTCAGAATAACCCTCACCACTGTGTCTGTGTACATTCAATCAGAATAACCCTCACCACTGTGTTCTGTGTACATTCAGTCAGAAAAACCCTCATCACTGTGTTCTGTGTACATTCAGTCAGAATAACCCTCACCACTGTGTTCTGTGTACATTCAGTCAGAATAACCCTCACCACTGTGTTCTGTGTACATTCAGTCAGAATAACCCTCACCACTGTGTTCTGTGTACATTCAGTCAGAGTAACCCTCACCACTGTGTCTGTGTACATTCAGTCAGAATAACCCTCACCACTGTGTCTGTGTACATTCAGTCAGAATAACCCTCAGCACTGCGTTCTGTGTACATTCAGTCAGAATAACCCTCACCACTGTGTCTGTGTACATTCAGTCAGAATAACCCTCACCACTGTGTCTGAATACATACAGTCAGAATAACCCTCACCACCGTGTTATGTGCACATTCAGTGAGAATAACCCTCACCAGTGTGTCTGTGTACATTCAGTCAGAATAAGCCTCAACACTGTGTCTGTGTACATTCAGTCAGAATAACCCTCACCACTGTGTTCTGTGTACATTCAGTCAGAATAACCCTCACCACTTTGTTCTGTGTACATACAATCAGAATAACCCTCACCACTGTGTTCTGTGCACATTCAGTCAGAATAACCCTCACCACTGTGTTCTGTGCACATTCATTCAGAATAACCCTCACCACTGTGTTCTGTGTACATTCAGTCAGAATAACCCTCACCACTGTGTTCTGTGTACATACAGTCAGAATAACCCTCACCACTGTTTTCTGTATACATTCAGTAAGAATAACCCTCACCACTGTGTTCTGTGTACATTCAGTCAGAATAACCCTCACCACTGTGTCTGTGCACATTCTGTCAGAATAACCCTCACCACTGTGTTCTGTGTACATACAATCAGAATAACCCTCACCACTGTGTTCTGTGTACATTCAGTCAGAATAACCCTCACCACTGTGTCTGTGTACATTCAGTCAGACTAACCCTCACCACTGTGTTCTGTGTACATTCAGTCAGAAAAACCCTCACCACTGTGTTCTGTGTACATTCAGTCAGAATAACCCTCACCACTGTGTTCTGTGTACATTCAGTCAGAATAACCCTCACCACTGTGTTCTGTGTACATTCAGTCAGAATAACCCTCACCACTGTGTTCTGTGTACATTCAGTCAGAATAACCCTCACCACTGTGTTCTGTGTACATTCAGAGTAACCATCACCACTGTGTCTGTGTACATTCAGTCAGAATAACCCTCACCACTGTGTTCTGTGTACATTCAGTCAGAATAACCCTCAATACTGTGTTCTGTGTACATTCAGTCAGAATAACCCTCACCACTGTGTTCTGTGTACATACAGTCAGAATAACCCTCACCACTGTGTCTGTGTACATTCAGTCAGAATAACCCTCACCACTGTGTTCTGTGTACATTCAGTCAGAATAACCCTCACCACTGTGTCTGTGTACATTCAGTCAGAATAACCCTCACAACTGTGTTCTGTGTACATACAGTCAGAATAACCCTCACCACTGTGTCTGTGTACATTCAGTCAGAATAACCCTCACCACTGTGTCTGTGTACATTTAGTCAGAATAACCCTCACCACTGTATTCTGTGTACATTCAGTCAGAATAACCCTCACCACTGTGTCTGTGTACATTCAGTCAGAATAACCCTCACCACTGGGTTCTGTGTACATTCAGTCAGAATAACCCTCACCACCGTGTTATGTGTACATACAGTCAGAATAACCCTCACCACTGGGTCTGTGTACATTCAGTCAGAATAACCCTCACCACTGTGTCTGTGTACATTCAGTCAGAATAACCCTCACCACTGTGTTCTGTGTACATACAATCAGAATAACCCTCACCACTGTGTTCTGTGTACATTCAGTCAGAATAACCCTCACCACTGTGTTCTGTGTACATACAATCAGAATAACCCTCACCACCGTGTTATGTGTACATTCAGTCAGAATAACCCTCACCACTGTGTTCTGTGTACATTCAGTCAGAATAACCCTCACCACTGTATTCTGTGAACATTCAGTCAGAATAACACTCACCACTGTGTCTGTGCACATTCAGTCAGAATAACCAACACCACTGTGTTCTGTGTACATATATTCAGAATAACCCTCACCACCGTGTTATGTGTACATTCAGTCAGAATAACCCTCACAACTGTGTCTGTGCACATTCTGTCAGAATAACCCTCACCACTGTGTCTGTGTACATTCAGTCAGAATAACCCTCACCACTGAGTTCTGTGTACATTCAGTCAGAATAACCCTCACCACTGTGTTCTGTGTACATTCAGTCAGAATAACCCTCACCACTGTGTTCTGTGTACATTCAGTCAGAATAACCCTCACCACTGTGTTCTGTGTACATTCAGTCAGAATAACCCTCAGCACTGTTTTCTGTGTACATTCAGTCAGAATAACCCTCACCACCGTGTTCTGTGTACATACAGTCAGAATAACCCTCACCACTGTGTGGGTGTACATTCAGTCAGAATAACCCTCACCACTGTGTTCTGTGTACATTCAGTCAGAATAAGCCTCACCACTGTTTCTGTGTACATTCAGTCAGAATAACCCTCACCACTGTGTTCTGTGTACATTCAGTCAGAATAACCCTCACCACTGTGTCTGTGTACATTCAGTCAGAATAACCCTCACCACTGTGTTCTGTGTACATTCAGTCAGAAAAACCCTCACCACTGTGTTCTCTGTACATTCAGTCAGAAAAACCCTCACCACTGTGTCTGTGTACATTCAGTCAGAATAACCCTCACCACTGTGTTCTGTGTACATTCAGTCAGAATAACCCTCACCACTGTGTCTGAGTACATTCAGTCAGAATAACCCTCACCACTGTGTTCTGTGTACATTCAGTCAGAAAAACCCTCATCACTGTGTTCTGTGTACATTCAGTCAGAATAACCCTCACCACTGTGTTCTGTGTACATTCAGTCAGAATAACCCTCACCACTGTGTTCTGTGTACATTCAGTCAGAATAACCCTCACCACTGTGTTCTGTGTACAGTCAGTCAGAGTAACCCTCACCACTGTGTCTGTGTACATTCAGTCAGAATAACCCTCACCACTGTGTCTGTGTACATTCAGTCAGAATAAGCCTCACCACTGTGTCTGTGTACATTTAGTCAGAATAACCCTCACCACTGTGTTCTGTGTACATTCAGTCAGAATAACCCTCACCGCTGTGTTCTGTGTACATACAATCAGAATAACCCTCACCACTGTGTTCTGTGTACATACAGTCAGAATAACCCTCACCAGTGTTTTCTGTGTACATTCAGTAAGAATAACCCTCACCACTGTGTTCTGTGTACATTCAGTCCAACGCACACTGCTGTGTTTTTTTACACATTAACTCAGACTAAACTTCACCATCACCGTGCTCTATATATATACACTAAGACTAATCCTTACAAACACTGTGTCTGTATACATACAGTCAGACTAACCCTCACCACTGTCTGTGTACATTCAGTCAGAATAACCCTCACCACTGTGTTCTGTGTACATTCAGTCAGAATAACCCTCACCACTGTTTTCTGTGTACATTCAGTAAGAATAACCTTCACCACTGTGTTCTGTGTACATTCAGTCAGAATAACCCTCACCACCGTGTTCTGTGTACATTCAGTCAGAATAACCCTCACCACTGTGTCTGTATACATACAGTCAGAATAACCCTCACCACTGTGTTCTGTGTACATTCAGTCAGAATAACCCTCACCACCGTGTCTGTATACATGCAGTCAGATTAACCCTCACCACTGTGTTCTGTGTACATTCAGTCAGAATAACCCTCACCACTGTGTTCTGTGTACATTCAGTCAGAATAACCCTCACCACTGTGTTCTGTGTACATTCAGTCAGAATAACCCTCACCACTGTGTTCTGTGTACATACAGTCAGAATAACCCTCACCACTGTGTTCTGTGTACATACAGTCTGAATAACCCTCACCATTGTTTTCTGTGTACATTCAGTCAGAATAACCCTCACCACTGTGTTCTGTGTACATACAGTCAGAATAACCCTCACCACTGTGTTCTGTGTACATACAGTCTGAATAACCCTCACCATTGTTTTCTGTGTACATTCAGTCAGAATAACCCTCACCACCGTGTCTGTATACATACAGTCAGATTAACCCTCACCACTGTGTTCTGTGTACATTCAGTCAGAATAACCCTCACCACTGTGTTCTGTGTACATTCAGTCAGAATAACCCTCACCACTGTGTTCTGTGTACATTCAGTCAGAATAACCCTCACCACTGTGTTCTGTGTACATACAGTCTGAATAACCCTCACCATTGTTTTCTGTGTACATTCAGTCAGAATAACCCTCACCACTGTGTTCTGTGTACATTCAGTCCAACGCACACTGCTGTGTTTTTTTACACGTTAAATCAGACTAAACTTCACCATCACCGTGCTCTATATATGTACACTCAGACTAATCCTCACAAACACTGTGTCTGTATACATACCGTCAGACTAACCCTCACCATTGTCTTCTGTGCACATTCAGTCAGAATAACCCTCACAACCGTGTTCTGTGTACATTCAGTCAGAATAACCCTCACCACTGTGTTCTGTGTACATTCAGTCAGAATAACCCTCACCACTGTGTTCTGTGTACATTCAGTCAGAATAACCCTCACCACTGTGTTCTGTGTACATTCAGTCAGAATAACCCTCACCACTGTGTTCTGTGTACATTCAGTCAGAATAACCCTCACCACTGTGTTCTGTGTACATTCAGTCAGAATAACCCTCACCACTGTGTTCTGTTTACATTCAGTCAGAATAACCCTAACCACTGTGTTCTGTGTACATTTAGTCAGAATAACCCTCAGCACCGTGTTCTGTGTACATTCAGTCAGAATATCCCTCACCACCGTGTTCTGTGTACATTCAGTCAGAATAATCCTCACCACTCTGTCTGTATACATTCAGTCAGAATAACCCTCACCACTGTGTCTGTGTACATTCAGTCAGAATAACCCTCACCACTGTGTCTGTGTACATTCAGTCAGAATAACCCTCACCACAGTGTTCTGTGTACATTCAGTCAGAGAAACCCTCACCACCGTGTTCTGTGTACATTCAGTCAGAATAACCCTCACCACTGTGTCTGTGTACATTCAGTCAGAATAACCCTCATCACTGTGTTCTGTGTACATTCAGTCAGAATAACCCTCACCACCGTGTTCTGTGTACATTCAGTCAGAATAACCCTCACCACTGTGTCTGTGTACATTCAGTCAGAATAACCCTCACCACCGTGTTCTGTGTACATTCAGTCAGAATAACCCTCACCACCGTGTTGTGTACATTCAGTCAGAATAACCCTCACCACCGTGTTCTGTGTACATTCACTCAGAATAACCCTCACCACTGTGTCTGTGTACATTCAGTCAGAATGACCCTCACCACTGTGTTCTGTGTACATTCAGTCAGAATAACCCTCACCACTGTGTTCTGTGTACATTCAGTCAGAATAACCCTCACCACTGTGTCTGAGTACATTCAGTCAGAATAACCCTCACCACCGTGTTCTGTGTACATTCAGTCAGAATAACCCTCACCACCGTGTTCTGTGTACATTCAGTCAGAATAACCCTCACCACCGTGTTCTGTGTACATTCTCTCAGAATCACCCTCACCACTGTCTGTGTATAATCAGTCAAAATAACCCTCACCACTGTGTCTGTGTACATTCAGTCAGAATAACCCTCACCACTGTGTCTGTGTACATTCAGTCAGAATAACCCTCACCACTGTGTTCTGTGTACATTCAGTCAGAATAACCCTCACCACTGTTTTCTGTGTACATTCAGTAAGAATAACCTTCACCACTGTGTTCTGTGTACATTCAGTCAGAATAACCCTCGCCACCGTGTTCTGTGTACATTCAGTCAGAATAACCCTCACCACTGTGTCTGTGTACATTCAGTCAGAATAACCCTCACCACTGTGTCTGTATACATACAGTCAGAATAACCCTCACCACTGTGTTCTGTGTACATTCAGTCAGAATAACCCTCACCACCGTGTCTGTATACATACAGTCAGATTAACCCTCACCACTGTGTTCTGTGTACATTCAGTCAGAATAACCCTCACCACTGTGTTCTGTGTACATTCAGTCAGAATAACCCTCACCACTGTGTTCTGTGTACATTCAGTCAGAATAACCCTCACCACTGTGTTCTGTGTACATACAGTCAGAATAACCCTCACCACTGTGTTCTGTGTACATACAGTCTGAATAACCCTCACCATTGTTTTCTGTGTACATTCAGTCAGAATAACCCTCACCACTGTGTTCTGTGTACATACAGTCAGAATAACCCTCACCTCTGTGTTCTGTGTACATACAGTCTGAATAACCCTCACCATTGTTTTCTGTGTACATTCAGTCAGAATAACCCTCACCACCGTGTCTGTATACATACAGTCAGATTAACCCTCACCACTGTGTTCTGTGTACATTCAGTCAGAATAACCCTCACCACTGTGTTCTGTGTACATTCAGTCAGAATAACCCTCACCACTGTGTTCTGTGTACATTCAGTCAGAATAACCCTCACCACTGTGTTCTGTGTACATACAGTCAGAATAACCCTAACCACTGTGTTCTGTGTACATACAGTCTGAATAACCCTCACCATTGTTTTCTGTGTACATTCAGTCAGAATAACCCTCACCACTGTGTTCTGTGTACATTCAGTCCAACGCACACTGCTGTGTTTTTTTACACGTTAAATCAGACTAAACTTCACCATCACCGTGCTCTATATATGTACACTCAGACTAATCCTCACAAACACTGTCTGTATACATACCGTCAGACTAACCCTCACCACTGTCTTCTGTGCACATTCAGTCAGAATAACCCTCACAACCGTGTTCTGTGTACATTCAGTCAGAATAACCCTCACCACTGTGTTCTGTGTACATTCAGTCAGAATAACCCTCACCACTGTGTTCTGTGTACATTCAGTCAGAATAACCCTCACCACTGTGTTCTGTGTACATTCAGTCAGAATAACCCTCACCACTGTGTTCTGTGTACATTCAGTCAGAATAACCCTCAGCACTGTGTTCTGTTTACATTCAGTCAGAATAACCCTAACCACTGTGTTCTGTGTACATTTAGTCAGAATAACCCTCAGCACCGTGTTTTGTGTACATTCAGTCAGAATATCCCTCACCACCGTGTTCTGTGTACATTCAGTCAGAATAATCCTCACCACTCTGTCTGTATACATTCAGTCAGAATAACCCTCACCACTGTGTCTGTGTACATTCAGTCAGAATAACCCTCACCACTGTGTCTGTGTACATTCAGTCAGAATAACCCTCACCACAGTGTTCTTTGTACATTCAGTCAGAGAAACCCTCACCACCGTGTTCTGTGTACATTCAGTCAGAATAACCCTCACCACTGTGTCTGTGTACATTCAGTCAGAATAACCCTCATCACTGTGTTCTGTGTACATTCAGTCAGAATAACCCTCACCACCGTGTTCTGTGTACATTCAGTCAGAATAACCCTCACCACTGTGTCTGTGTACATTCAGTCAGAATAACCCTCACCACCGTGTTCTGTGTACATTCAGTCAGAATAACCCTCACCACCGTGTTGTGTACATTCAGTCAAAATAACCCTCACCACCGTGTTCTGTGTACATTCACTCAGAATAACCCTCACCACTGTGTCTGTGTACATTCAGTCAGAATGACCCTCACCACTGTGTTCTGTGTACATTCAGTCAGAATAACCCTCACCACTGTGTTCTGTGTACATTCAGTCAGAATAACCCTCACCACTGTGTCTGAGTACATTCAGTCAGAATAACCCTCACCACCGTGTTCTGTGTACATTCAGTCAGAATAACCCTCACCACCGTGTTCTGTGTACATTCAGTCAGAATAACCCTCACCACCATGTTCTGTGTACATTCTCTCAGAATCACCCTCACCACTGTCTTTGTATAATCAGTCAAAATAACCCTCACCACTGTGTCTGTGTACATTCAGTCAGAATAACCCTCACCACTGTGTCTGTGTACATTCAGTCAGAATAACCCTCAGTACTGTGTCTGTGTACATTCAGTCAGAATAACCCTCACCACCGTGTTCTGTGTACATTCAGTCAGAATAACCCTCACCACTGTGTCTGTGTACATTCAGTCAGAATAACCCTCACCACTGTGTCTGTGTACATACAGTCAGAATAACCCTCACCACTGTGTTCTGTGTACATTCAGTCAGAATAACCCTCACCACCGTGTCTGTATACATACAGTCAGATTAACCCTCACCACTGTGTTCTGTGTACATTCAGTCAGAATAACCCTCACCACTGTGTCTGTGTACATTCAGTCAGAATAACCCTCACCACTGTGTTCTGTGTACATTCAGTCAGAATAACCCTCACCACTGTGTTCTGTGTACATACAGTCAGAATAACCCTCACCACTGTGTTCTGTGTACATACAGTCTGAATAACCCTCACCATTGTTTTCTGTGTACATTCAGTCAGAATAACCGTCACCACTGTGTTCTGTGTACATTCAGTCCAACGCACACTGCTGTGTTTTTTAACACGTTAAATCAGACTAAACTTAATCATCACCGTGCTCTATATATGTACACTCAGACTAATCCTCACAAACACTGTGTCTGTATACATACAGTCAGACTAACCCTCACCACTGTCTTCAGTGCACATTCAGTCAGAATAACCCTCACCACTGTGTCTGTGTACATTCAGTCAGAATAACCCTCACCACCGTGTTCTGTGTACATTCAGTCAGAATAACCCTCACTACCGTGTTCTGTGTACATTCAGTCAGAATAACCCTCACCACCGTGTTCTGTGTACATTCACTCAGAATAACCCTCACCACTGTGTCTGTGTATAATCAATCAAAATAACCCTCACCACTGTGTCTGTGTACATTCAGTCAGAATAACCTTCACCACTGTGTCTGTGTACATTCAGTCAGAATAACCCTCACCACCGTGTTCTGTGTACATTCAGTCAGAATAACCCTCACCACCGTGTTCTGTGTACATTCAGTCAGAATAACCCTCACCACTATGTCTGTGTACATTCAGTCAGAATAACCCTCAGCACTGTGTTCTGTATACATACAGTCAGAATAACCCTCACCAACTTCTTCTGTGTACATTCAGTCAGAATAACCCTCACCACTGTGACTGCATACATACAGTCAGAATAAGCCTCACCACCGTGATCTGTGTACATTCAGTCAGATTAACCCACACGACTGTGTTCTGTGTACATTCAGTCAGAATAACCCTCACTACTGTGTCTGTGTACATTCAGTCAGAATAACCCTCACCACCGTGTTCTGTGTACATTCAGTCAGAATAACCCTCACCACTGTGTCTGTGTACATTCAGTCAGAATAACCCTCACCACTGTGTCTGTATACATACAGTCAGAATAACCCACACCACTGTGTTCTGTGCACATTCAGTCAGAATAACCCTAACCACCGTGTCTGTATACATACAGTCAGATTAACCCTCACCACTGTGTTCTGTGTACATTCAGTCAGAATAACCCTCACCACTGTGTCTGTGTACATTCAGTCAGAATAACCCTCACCTCTGTGTTCTGTGTACATACAGTCAGAATAACCCTCACCACTGTGTTCTGTGTACATACAGTCTGAATAACCCTCACCATTGTTTTCTGTGTACATTCAGTCAGAATAACCCTCACCACTGTGTTTGTGTACATTCAGTCCAACGCACACTGCTGTGTTTTTTTACACGTTAAATCAGACTAAACTTCACCATCACCGTGCTCTATATATGTACACTCAGACTAATCCTCACAAACACTGTGTCTGTATACATACAGTCAGACTAACCCTCACCACTGTCTTCTGTGCACATTCAGTCAGAATAACCCTCACCACTGTGTCTGTGTACATTCAGTCAGAATAACCCTCACCACTGTCTGTGTACATTCAGTCAGAATAACCCTCACCACTGTGTTCTGTGTACATTCAGTCAGAATAACCCTCACCACTGTGTTCTGTGTACATTCAGTCAGAATAACCCTCACCACTGTGTTCTGTGTACATTCAGTCAGAATAACCCTCACCACTGTGTTCTGTTTACATTCAGTCAGAATAACCCTAACCACTGTGTTCTGTGTACATTTAGTCAGAATAACCCTCAGCACTGTGTTCTGTGTACATTCAGTCAGAATAACCTTCACCACTGTGTCTGTGTACATTCAGTCAGAATAACCCTCACCACCGTGTTCTGTGTACATTCAGTCAGAATAACCCTCACCACCGTGTTCTGTGTACATTCAGTCAGAATAACCCTCACCACTATGTCTGTGTACATTCAGTCAGAATAACCCTCAGCACTGTGTTCTGTATACATACAGTCAGAATAACCCTCACCAACTTCTTCTGTGTACATTCAGTCAGAATAACCCTCACCACTGTGACTGCATACATACAGTCAGAATAAGCCTCACCACCGTGATCTGTGTACATTCAGTCAGATTAACCCACACGACTGTGTTCTGTGTACATTCAGTCAGAATAACCCTCACTACTGTGTCTGTGTACATTCAGTCAGAATAACCCTCACCACCGTATTCTGTGTACATTCAGTCAGAATAACCCTCACCACTGTGTCTGTGTACATTCAGTCAGAATAACCCTCACCACTGTGTCTGTATACATACAGTCAGAATAACCCACACCACTGTGTTCTGTGCACATTCAGTCAGAATAACCCTAACCACCGTGTCTGTATACATACAGTCAGATTAACCCTCACCACTGTGTTCTGTGTACATTCAGTCAGAATAACCCTCACCACTGTGTCTGTGTACATTCAGTCAGAATAACCCTCACCTCTGTGTTCTGTGTACATACAGTCAGAATAACCCTCACCACTGTGTTCTGTGTACATACAGTCTGAATAACCCTCACCATTGTTTTCTGTGTACATTCAGTCAGAATAACCCTCACCACTGTGTTTGTGTACATTCAGTCCAACGCACACTGCTGTGTTTTTTTACACGTTAAATCAGACTAAACTTCACCATCACCGTGCTCTATATATGTACACTCAGACTAATCCTCACAAACACTGTGTCTGTATACATACAGTCAGACTAACCCTCACCACTGTCTTCTGTGCACATTCAGTCAGAATAACCCTCACCACTGTGTCTGTGTACATTCAGTCAGAATAACCCTCACCACTGTCTGTGTACATTCAGTCAGAATAACCCTCACCACTGTGTTCTGTGTACATTCAGTCAGAATAACCCTCACCACTGTGTTCTGTGTACATTCAGTCAGAATAACCCTCACCACTGTGTTCTGTGTACATTCAGTCAGAATAACCCTCACCACTGTGTTCTGTTTACATTCAGTCAGAATAACCCTAACCACTGTGTTCTGTGTACATTTAGTCAGAATAACCCTCAGCACTGTGTTCTGTGTACATTCAGTCAGAATAACCCTCACCACCGTGTTCTGTGTACATTCAGTCAGAATAATCCTCACCACTCTGTCTGTATACATTCAGTCAGAATAACCCTCACCACTGTGTCTGTGTACATTCAGTCAGAATAACCCTCACCACTGTGTCTGTGTACATTCAGTCAGAATAACCCTCACCACAGTGTTCTGTGTACATTCAGTCAGAGAAAACCTCACCACCGTGTTCTGTGTACATTCAGTCAGAATAATCCTCACCACTGTGTCTGTATACATTCAGTCAGAATAACCCTCACCACTGTGTCTGTGTACATTCAGTCAGAATAACCCTCACCACTGTGTCTGTGTACATTCAGTCAGAATAACCCTCATCACTGTGTTCTGTGTACATTCAGTCAGAATAACCCTCACCACCGTGTTCTGCGTACATTCAGTCAGAATAACCCTCACCACCGTGTTGTGTACATTCAGTCAGAATAACCCTCACCACCGTGTTCTGTGTACATTCAGTCAGAATAACCCTCACCACTGTGTTCTGTGTACATACAGTCAGAATAACCCTCACCACTGTGTTCTGTGTACATACAGTCTGAATAACCCTCACCATTGTTTTCTGTGTATATTCAGTCAGAATAACCCTCACCACTGTGTTCTGTGTACATTCAGTCCAACGCACACTGCTGTGTTTTTTAACACGTTAAATCAGACTAAACTTAACCATCACCGTGCTCTATATATGTACACTCAGACTAATCCTCACAAACACTGTGTCTGTATACATACAGTCAGACTAACCCTCACCACTGTCTTCAGTGCACATTCAGTCAGAATAACCCTCACCACTGTGTCTGTGTACATTCAGTCAGAATAACCCTCACCACCGTGTTCTGTGTACATTCAGTCAGAATAACCCTCACCACCGTGTTCTGTGTACATTCAGTCAGAATAACCCTCACCACCGTGTTCTGTGTACATTCACTCAGAATAACCCTCACCACTGTGTCTGTGTATAATCAATCAAAATAACCCTCACCACTGTGTCTGTGTACATTCAGTCAGAATAACCTTCACCACTGTGTCTGTGTACATTCAGTCAGAATAACCCTCACCACCGTGTTCTGTGTACATTCAGTCAGAATAACCCTCACCACCGTGTTCTGTGTACATTCAGTCAGAATAACCCTCACCACTATGTCTGTGTACATTCAGTCAGAATAACCCTCAGCACTGTGTTCTGTATACATACAGTCAGAATAACCCTCACCAACTTCTTCTGTGTACATTCAGTCAGAATAACCCTCACCACTGTGACTGCATACATACAGTCAGAATAAGCCTCACCACCGTGATCTGTGTACAGTCAGTCAGATTATCCCACACGACTGTGTTCTGTGTACATTCAGTCAGAATAACCCTCACTACTGTGTCTGTGTACATTCAGTCAGAATAACCCTCACCACCGTGTTCTGTGTACATTCAGTCAGAATAACCCTCACCACTGTGTCTGTGTACATTCAGTCAGAATAACCCTCACCACTGTGTCTGTATACATACAGTCAGAATAACCCACACCACTGTGTTCTGTGCACATTCAGTCAGAATAACCCTCACCACCGTGTCTGTATACATACAGTCAGATTAACCCTCACCACTGTGTTCTGTGTACATTCAGTCAGAATAACCCTCACCACTGTGTCTGTGTACATTCAGTCAGAATAACCCTCACCTCTGTGTTCTGTGTACATACAGTCAGAATAACCCTCACCACTGTGTTCTGTGTACATACAGTCTGAATAACCCTCACCATTGTTTTCTGTGTACATTCAGTCAGAATAACCCTCACCACTGTGTTCTGTGTACATTCAGTCCAACGCACACTGCTGTGTTTTTTTACACGTTAAATCAGACTAAACTTCACCATCACCGTGCTCTATATATGTACACTCAGACTAATCCTCACAAACACTGTGTCTGTATACATACAGTCAGACTAACCCTCACCACTGTCTTCTGTGCATATTCAGTCAGAATAACCCTCACCACTGTGTCTGTGTACATTCAGTCAGAATAACCCTCACCACTGTCTGTGTACATTCAGTCAGAATAACCCTCACCACTGTGTTCTGTGTACATTCAGTCAGAATAACCCTCACCACTGTGTTCTGTGTACATTCAGTCAGAATAACCCTCACCACTGTGTTCTGTGTACATTCAGTCAGAATAACCCTCACCACTGTGTCTGTGTACATTCAGTCAGAATAACCCTCACCACCGTGTTCTGTGTACATTCACTCAGAATAACCCTCACCACTGTGTCTGTGTATAATCAATCAAAATAACCCTCACCACTGTGTCTGTGTACATTCAGTCAGAATAACCTTCACCACTGTGTCTGTGTACATTCAGTCAGAATAACCCTCACCACCGTGT
This sequence comes from Hemitrygon akajei, assembly GCF_048418815.1. NCBI lineage: Eukaryota > Metazoa > Chordata > Chondrichthyes > Myliobatiformes > Dasyatidae > Hemitrygon > Hemitrygon akajei. Next base: position 20,366,699 of record NC_133132.1, on the reverse strand, counting down.
TCTGTGTACATTCAGTCAGAATAACCCTCACCACCGTGTTCTGTGTACATTCAGTCAGAATAACCCTCACCACTATGTCTGTGTACATTCAGTCAGAATAACCCTCAGCACTGTGTTCTGTATACATACAGTCAGAATAACCCTCACCAACTTCTTCTGTGTACATTCAGTCAGAATAACCCTCACCACTGTGACTGCATACATACAGTCAGAATAAGCCTCACCACCGTGATCTGTGTACAGTCAGTCAGATTATCCCACACGACTGTGTTCTGTGTACATTCAGTCAGAATAACCCTCACTACTGTGTCTGTGTACATTCAGTCAGAATAACCCTCACCACCGTGTTCTGTGTACATTCAGTCAGAATAACCCTCACCACTGTGTCTGTGTACATTCAGTCAGAATAACCCTCACCACTGTGTCTGTATACATACAGTCAGAATAACCCACACCACTGTGTTCTGTGCACATTCAGTCAGAATAACCCTCACCACCGTGTCTGTATACATACAGTCAGATTAACCCTCACCACTGTGTTCTGTGTACATTCAGTCAGAATAACCCTCACCACTGTGTCTGTGTACATTCAGTCAGAATAACCCTCACCTCTGTGTTCTGTGTACATACAGTCAGAATAACCCTCACCACTGTGTTCTGTGTACATACAGTCTGAATAACCCTCACCATTGTTTTCTGTGTACATTCAGTCAGAATAACCCTCACCACTGTGTTCTGTGTACATTCAGTCCAACGCACACTGCTGTGTTTTTTTACACGTTAAATCAGACTAAACTTCACCATCACCGTGCTCTATATATGTACACTCAGACTAATCCTCACAAACACTGTGTCTGTATACATACAGTCAGACTAACCCTCACCACTGTCTTCTGTGCACATTCAGTCAGAATAACCCTCACCACTGTGTCTGTGTACATTCAGTCAGAATAACCCTCACCACTGTCTGTGTACATTCAGTCAGAATAACCCTCACCACTGTGTTCTGTGTACATTCAGTCAGAATAACCCTCACCACTGTGTTCTGTGTACATTCAGTCAGAATAACCCTCACCACTGTGTTCTGTGTACATTCAGTCAGAATAACCCTCACCACTGTGTTCTGTTTACATTCAGTCAGAATAACCCTAACCACTGTGTTCTGTGTACATTTAGTCAGAATAACCCTCAGCACTGTGTTCTGTGTACATTCAGTCAGAATAACCCTCACCACCGTGTTCTGTGTACATTCAGTCAGAATAATCCTCACCACTCTGTCTGTATACATTCAGTCAGAATACCCTCACCACTGTGTCTGTGTACATTCAGTCAGAATAACCCTCACCACTGTGTCTGTGTACATTCAGTCAGAATAACCCTCACCACAGTGTTCTGTGTACATTCAGTCAGAGAAAACCTCACCACCGTTTTCTGTGTACATTCAGTCAGAATAATCCTCACCACTGTGTCTGTATACATTCAGTCAGAATAACCCTCACCACTGTGTCTGTGTACATTCAGTCAGAATAACCCTCACCACTGTGTCTGTGTACATTCAGTCAGAATAACCCTCATCACTGTGTTCTGTGTACATTCAGTCAGAATAACCCTCACCACTGTGTTCTGTGTACATTCAGTCAGAATGACCCTCACCACTGTGTCTGTGTACATTCAGTCAGAATAACCCTCACCACCGTGTTCTGCGTACATTCAGTCAGAATAACCCTCACCACCGTGTTGTGTACATTCAGTCAGAATAACCCTCACCACCGTGTTCTGTGTACATTCACTCAGAATAACCCTCACCACTGTATCTGTGTACAATCAGTCAGAATAACCCTCACCACTGTGTTCTGTGTACATTCAGTCAGAATAACCCTCACCACTGTGTCTGTGTACATTCAGTCAGATTAACCCTCACCACTGTGTTCTGTGTACAGTCAGAATAACCCTCACCACTGTGCCTGTGTACATTCAGTCAGAATAACCCTCACCACTGTGTTCTGTATATATACAGTCAGAATAACCCTCACCACCGTTTTCTGTGCACATTCAGTCAGAATAACCCTCACCACTGTGACTGTATACATACAGTCAGAATAACCCTCAGCACGTGATCTGTGTACATTCAGTCAGATTAACCCTCACGACTGTGTTCTGTGTACATTCAGTCAGAATAACCCTCACTACTGTGTCTGTGTACATTCAGTCAGAATAACCCTCATCACCGTGTTCTGTGTACATTCAGTCAGAATAACCCTCACCACTGTGTCTGTGTACATTCAGTCAGAATAACTCTCACCAATGTGTCTGTATACATACAGTCAGAATAACCCTCACCACTGTGTTCTGTGTACATTCAGTCAGAATAACCTCACCACCGGATCTGTATGCATACAGTCAGATTAACCCTCACCACTGTGTTCTGTGTACATTCAGTCAGAATAACCCTCACCACCGTGTTCTGTGTACATTCAGTCAGAATAACCCTCACCACTGTGTTCCGTGTACATTCAGTCAGAATAACCCTCACCACTGTGTCTGTGTACATTCAGTCAGAATAACCCTCACCACTGTGTTCTGTGTACACTCAGTCAGAATAACCCTCACCACTGAGTTCTGTGTACATTCAGTCAGAATAACCCTCACCACTGTGTTCTGTGTACATTCAGTCAGAATAACCCTCACCACTGGGTTCTGTGTACATACAGTCAGAATAACCCTCACCACTGGGTTCTGTGTACATTCAGTCAGAATAACCCTCACCACTGTGTTCTGTGTACTTTCAGTCAGAATAACCCTCACCACTGTGTTCTGTGTACATTCAGACAGAATAACCCTCACCACTGTGTTCTGTGTACATACAGTCAGAATAACCCTCACCACTGGGTTCTGTGTACATTCAGTCAGAATAACCCTCACCACTGTGTTCTGTGTACTTTCAGTCAGAATAACCCTCACCAGTGTGTTCTGTGTACATTCAGTCCAACGCACACTGCTGTGTTTTTTTACACATTAACTCAGACTAAACTTAACCATCACCGTGCTCTATATATGTACACTCAGACTAATCCTCACAAACACTGTGTCTGTATACATACAGTCAGACTAACCCTCACCACTGTCTGTGTACATTCAGTCAGAATAACCCTCACCACTGTGTTCTGTGTACATTCAGTCAGAATAACCCTCACCACTGTGTTCTGTGTACATTCAGTCAGAATAACCCTCACCACTGTGTCTGTGTACATTCAGTCAGAATAACCCTCACCACTGTGTCTGTGTACATTCAGTCAGAATAACCCTCACCACAGTGTTCTGTGTACATTCAGTCAGAGAAAACCTCACCACCGTGTTCTGTGTACATTCAGTCAGAATAACCCTAACCACTGTGTTCTGTGTACATTTAGTCAGAATAACCCTCAGCACCGTGTTCTGTGTACATTCAGTCAGAATAACCCTCACCACCGTGTTCAGTGTACATTCGGTCAGAATAATCCTCACCACTCTGTCTGTATACATTCAGTCAGAATAACCCTCACCACTGTGTCTGTGTACATTCAGTCAGAATAACCCTCACCACTGTGTCTGTGTACATTCAGTCAGAATAACCCTCACCACAGTGTTCTGTGTACATTCAGTCAGAGAAAACCTCACCACCGTGTTCTGTGTACATTCAGTCAGAATAATCCTCACCACTGTGTCTGTATACATTCAGTCAGAATAACCCTCACCACTGTGTCTGTGTACATTCAGTCAGAATAACCCTCACCACTGTGTCTGTGTACATTCAGTCAGAATAACCCTCATCACTGTGTTCTGTGTACATTCAGTCAGAATAACCCTCACCACTGTGTTCTGTGTACATTCAGTCAGAATAACCCTCACCACTGTGTCTGTGTACATACAGTCAGAATAACCCTCACCACCGTGTTCTGTGTACATTCAGTCAGAATAACCCTCACCACCGTGTTGTGTACATTCAGTCAGAATAACCCTCACCACCGTGTTCTGTGTACATTCACTCAGAATAACCCTCACCACTGTATCTGTGTACAATCAGTCAGAATAACCCTCACCACTGTGTTCTGTGTACAATCAGTCAGAATAACCCTCACCACTGTGTTCTGTGTACATTCAGTCAGAATAACCCTCACCACTGTGTTCTGTGTACATTCAGTCAGAATAACCCTCACCACTGTGTTCTGTTTACATTCAGTCAGAATAACCCTAACCACTGTGTTCTGTGTACATTTAGTCAGAATAACCCTCAGCACCGTGTTCTGTGTACATTCAGTCAGAATAACCCTCACCACCGTGTTCTGTGTACATTCAGTCAGAATAATCCTCACCACTCTGTCTGTATACATTCAGTCAGAATAACCCTCACCACTGTGTCTGTGTACATTCAGTCAGAATAACCCTCACCACTGTGTCTGTGTACATTCAGTCAGAATAACCCTCACCACAGTGTTCTGTGTACATTCAGTCAGAGAAAACCTCACCACCGTGTTCTGTGTACATTCAGTCAGAATAATCCTCACCACTGTGTCTGTGTACATTCAGTCAGAATAACCCTCACCACTGTGTTCTGTGTACACTCAGTCAGAATAACCCTCACCACTGAGTTCTGTGTACATTCAGTCAGAATAACCCTCACCACTGTGTTCTGTGTACATTCAGTCAGAATAACCCTCACCACTGGGTTCTGTGTACATACAGTCAGAATAACCCTCACCACTGGGTTCTGTGTACATTCAGTCAGAATAACCCTCACCACTGTGTTCTGTGTACTTTCAGTCAGAATAACCCTCACCACTGTGTTCTGTGTACATTCAGTCAGAATAACCCTCACCACTGTGTTCTGTGTACATACAGTCAGAATAACCCTCACCACTGGGTTCTGTGAACATTCAGTCAGAATAACCCTCACCACTGTGTTCTGTGTACTTTCAGTCAGAATAACCCTCACCAGTGTGTTCTGTGTACATTCAGTCCAACGCACACTGCTGTGTTTTTTTACACATTAACTCAGACTAAACTTAACCATCACCGTGCTCTATATATGTACACTCAGACTAATCCTCACAAACACTGTGTCTGTATAGATACAGTCAGACTAACCCTCACCACTGTCTGTGTACATTCAGTCAGAATAATCCTCACCACTCTGTCTGTATACTTTCAGTCAGAATAACCCTCACCACTGTGTCTGTGTACATTCAGTCAGAATAACCCTCACCACTGTGTCTGTGTACATTCAGTCAGAATAACCCTCACCACAGTGTTCCGTGTACATTCAGTCAGAGAAAACCTCACCACCGTGTTCTGTGTACATTCAGTCAGAATAATCCTCACCACTGTGTCTGTGTACATTCAGTCAGAATAACCCTCACCACTGTGTTCTGTGTACACTCAGTCAGAATAACCCTCACCACTGAGTTCTGTGTACATTCAGTCAGAATAACCCTCACCACTGTGTTCTGTGTACATTCAGTCAGAATAACCCTCACCACTGGGTTCTGTGTACATACAGTCAGAATAACCCTCACCACTGGGTTCTGTGTACATTCAGTCAGAATAACCCTCACCACTGTGTTCTGTGTACTTTCAGTCAGAATAACCCTCACCACTGTGTTCTGTGTACATTCAGTCAGAACAACCCTCACCACTGTGTTCTGTGTACATACAGTCAGAATAACCCTCACCACTGGGTTCTGTGTACATTCAGTCAGAATAACCCTCACCACTGTGTTCTGTGTACTTTCAGTCAGAATAACCCTCACCAGTGTGTTCTGTGTACATTCAGTCCAACGCACACTGCTGTGTTTTTTTACACATTAACTCAGACTAAACTTAACCATCACCGTGCTCTATATATGTACACTCAGACTAATCCACACAAACACTGTGTCTGTATACATACAGTCAGACTAACCCTCACCACTGTCTGTGTACATTCAGTCAGAATAACCCTCACCACTGTGTTCTGTGTACATTCAGTCAAAATAACCCTCACCACTGTGTCTGAGTACATTCAGTCAGAATAACCCTCACCAATGTGTTCTGTGTACATTCAGTCAGAATAAACCTCACCACTGTGTTCTGTTTACATTCAGTCAGAATAACCCTAACCACTGTGTTCTGTGTACATTTAGTCAGAATAACCCTCAGCACCGTGTTCTGTGTACATTCAGTCAGAATAACCCTCACCACCATGTTCAGTGTACATTCGGTCAGAATAATCCTCACCACTCTGTCTGTATACATTCAGTCAGAATAACCCTCACCACTGTGTCTGTGTACATTCAGTCAGAATAACCCTCACCACTGTGTCTGTGTACATTCAGTCAGAATAACCCTCACCACAGTGTTCTGTGTACATTCAGTCAGAGAAAACCTCACCACCGTGTTCTGTGTACATTCAGTCAGAATAATCCTCACCACTGTGTCTGTATACATTCAGTCAGAATAACCCTCACCACTGTGTCTGTGTACATTCAGTCAGAATAACCCTCATCACTGTGTTCTGTGTACATTCAGTCAGAATAACCCTCACCACTGTGTTCTGTGTACATTCAGTCAGAATAACCCTCACCACTGTGTCTGTGTACATACAGTCAGAATAACCCTCACCACCGTGTTCTGTGTACATTCAGTCAGAATAACCCTCACCACCGTGTTGTGTACATTCAGTCAGAATAACCCTCACCACCGTGTTCTGTGTACATTCACTCAGAATAACCCTCACCACTGTATCTGTGTACAATCAGTCAGAATAACCCTCACCACTGTGTTCTGTGTACATTCAGTCAGAATAACCCTCACCACTGTGTTCTGTGTACATTCAGTCAGAATAACCCTCACCACTGTGTTCTGTGTACATTCAGTCAGAATACCCCTCAGCACCGTGTTCTGTGTACATTCAGTCAGAATAACCCTCACCAGCGTGTTCTGTGTACATTCAGTCAGAATAACCCTCACCACTGTGTCTGTGTACATTCAGTCAGAATAACCCTCACCACTGTGTTCTGTGTACATTCAGTCAGAATAACCCTCACCACTGTGCCTGTGTACATTCAGTCAGAATAACCCTCACCAGCGTGTTCTGTGTACATTCAGTCAGAATAACCCTCACCACTGTGTTCTGTGTACATTCAGTCAGAATAACCCTCAGCACCGTGTTCTGTGTACATTCAGTCAGAATAACCCTCACCAGCGTGTTCTGTGTACATTCAGTCAGAATAACCCTCACCACAGTGTCTGTGTACATTCAGTCAGAATAACCCTCACCACTGTGTTCTGTGTACATTCAGTCAGAATAACCCTCACCACCGTGTTCTGTGTACATTCAGTCAGAATAACCCTCACCACTGTGCCTGTGTACATTCAGTCAGAATAACCCTCACTACTGTGTCTGTGTACATTCAGTCAGAATAACCCTCACCACCGTGTTCTGTGTACATTCAGTCAGAATAACCCTCACCACTGTGTCTGTGTACATTCAGTCAGAATAACCCTCACCACCGTGTTCTGTGTACATTCAGTCAGAATAACCCTCACCACTGTGTTCCGTGTACATTCAGTCAGAATAACCCTCACCACTGTGTCTGTGTACATTCCGTCAGAATAACCCTCACCACTGTGTTCTGTGTACACTCAGTCAGAATAACCCTCACCACTGAGTTCTGTGTACATTCAGTCAGAATAACCATCACCACTGTGTTCTGTGTACATTCAGTCAGAATAACCCTCACCACTGTGTTCTGTGTACTTTCAGTCAGAATAACCCTCACCAGTGTGTTCTGTGTACATTCAGTCCAACGCACACTGCTGTGTTTTTTACACATTAACTCAGACTAAACTTAACCATCACCGTGCTCTATATATGTACACTCAGACTAATCCTCACAAACACTGTGTCTGTATACATACAGTCAGACTAACCCTCACCACTGTCTGTGTACATTCAGTCAGAATAACCCTCACCACTGTGTTCTGTGTACATTCAGTCAGAATAACCCTCACCACTGTGTTCTGTGTACATTCAGTCAGAATAACCCTCACCACTGTGTTCTGTGTACATTCAGTCAGAATAACCCTCACCACTGTGTTCTGTTTACATTCAGTCAGAATAACCCTAACCACTGTGTTCTGTGTACATTTAGTCAGAATAACCCTCAGCACCGTGTTCTGTGTACATTCAGTCAGAATAACCCTCACCACCGTGTTCTATGTACATTCAGTCAGAATAATCCTCACCACTCTGTCTGTATACATTCAGTCAGAATAACCCTCACCACTGTGTCTGTGTACATTCAGTCAGAATAACCCTCAGCACTGTGTCTGTGTACATTCAGTCAGAATAACCCTCACCACAGTGTTCTGTGTACATTCAGTCAGAGAAAACCTCACCACCGTGTTCTGTGTACATTCAGTCAGAATAATCCTCACCACTGTGTCTGTATACATTCAGTCAGAATAACCCTCACCACTGTGTCTGTGTACATTCAGTCAGAATAACCCTCACCACTGTGTCTGTGTACATTCAGTCAGAATAACCCTCATCACTGTGTTCTGTGTACATTCAGTCAGAATAACCCTCACCACTGTGTTCTGTGTACATTCAGTCAGAATAACCCTCACCACTGTGTCTGTGTACATTCAGTCAGAATAACCCTCACCACCGTGTTCTGCGTACATTCAGTCAGAATAACCCTCACCACCGTGTTGTGTACATTCAGTCAGAATAACCCTCACCACCGTGTTCTGTGTACATTCACTCAGAATAACCCTCACCACTGTATCTGTGTACAATCAGTCAGAATAACCCTCACCACTGTGTTCTGTGTACATTCAGTCAGAATAACCCTCACCACTGTGTCTGTGTACATTCAGTCAGATTAACCCTCACCACTGTGTTCTGTGTACATTCAGTCAGAATAACCCTCACCACTGTATCTGTGTACATTCAGTCAGAATAACCCTCACCACTGTGTTCTGTATACATACAGTCAGAATAACCCTCACCACCGTTTTCTGTGCACATTCAGTCAGAATAACCCTCACCACTGTGACTGTATACATACAGTCAGAATAACCCTCAGCACCGTGATCTGTGTACATTCAGTCAGATTAACCCTCACGACTGTGTTCTGTGTACATTCAGTCAGAATAACCCTCACTACTGTGTCTGTGTACATTCAGTCAGAATAACCCTCAGCACCGTGTTCTGCGTACATACAGTCAGAATAAGCCTCACCACTGTGTTCTCTGTACATACAGTCAGAATAACCCTCACCACTGTTTTCTGTGTACATTCAGTCAGAATAACCCTCACCACTGTGTTCTGTGTACATTCAGTCCAACGCACACTGCTGTGTTTTTTTACACATTAACTCAGACTAAACTTCACCATCACCGTGCTCTATATATGTACACTCAGACTAATCCTCACAAACACTGTGTCTGTATACATACAGTCAGACTAACCCTCACCACTGTCTTCTGTGAACATTCAGTCAGAATAACCCTCACCACTGTGTTCTGTGTACATTCAGTCAGAATATCCCTCAGCACCGTGTTCTGTGTACATTCAGTCAGAATAACCCTCACCAGCGTGTTCTGTGTACATTCAGTCAGAATAACCCTCACCACTGTGTCTGTGTACATTCAGTCAGAATAACCCTCACCACTGTGTTCTGTGTACATTCAGTCAGAATAACCCTCAACACTGTGCCTGTGTACATTCAGTCAGAATAACCCTCACTACTGTGTCTGTGTACATTGTCAGAATAACCCTCACCACTGTGTTCTGTGTACATTCAGTCAGAATAACCCTCAGCACCGTGTTCTGTGTACATTCAGTCAGAATAACCCTCACCAGCGTGTTCTGTGTACATTCAGTCAGAACAACCCTCACCACAGTGTCTGTGTACATTCAGTCAGAATAACCCTCACCACTGTGTTCTGTGTACATTCAGTCAGAATAACCCTCACCACCGTGTTCTGTGTACATTCAGTCAGAATAACCCTCACCACTGTGCCTGTGTACATTCAGTCAGAATAACCCTCACTACTGTGTCTGTGTACATTCAGTCAGAATAACCCTCACCACCATGTTCTGTGTACATTCAGTCAGAATAACCCTCACCACTGTGTTCTGTGTACATTCAGTCCAACGCACACTGCTGTGTTTTTTACACATTAAATCAGACTAAACTTCACCATCACCGTGCTCTATATATGTACACTCAGACTAATCCTCACAAACACTGTGTCTGTATACATACAGTCAGACTAACCCTCACCACTGTGTCTGTGTACATTCAGTCAGAATAACCCTCACCACTGTGTCTGTGTACATTCAGTCAGAATAACCCTCACCACAGTGTTCTGTGTACATTCAGTCAGAGAAAACCTCACCACCGTGTTCTGTGTACATTCAGTCAGAATAATCCTCACCACTGTGTCTGTATACATTCAGTCAGAATAACCCTCACCACTGTGTCTGTGTACATTCAGTCAGAATAACCCTCACCACTGTGTCTGTGTACATTCAGTCAGAATAACCCTCACCACTGTGTTCTGTGTACATTCAGTCAGAATAACCCTCACCACTGTGTCTGTGTACATACAGTCAGAATAACCCTCACCACCGTGTTCTGTGTACATTCAGTCAGAATAACCCTCACCACCGTGTTGTGTACATTCAGTCAGAATAACCCTCACCACCGTGTTCTGTGTACATTCACTCAGAATAACCCTCACCACTGTATCTGTGTATAATCAGTCAGAATAACCCTCACCACTGTGTTCTGTGTACATTCAGTCAGAATAACCCTCACCACTGTGTTCTGTGTACATTCAGTCAGAATAACCCTCACCACTGTGTTCTGTGTACATTCAGTCAGAATAACCCTCACCACTGTGTTCTGTTTACATTCAGTCAGAATAACCCTAACCACTGTGTTCTGTGTACATTTAGTCAGAATAACCCTCAGCACCGTGTTCTGTGTACATTCAGTCAGAATAACCCTCACCACCGTGTTCTGTGTACATTCAGTCAGAATAATCCTCACCACTCTGTCTGTATACATTCAGTCAGAATAACCCTCACCACTGTGTTCTGTGTACATTCAGTCAGAATAACCCTCACCACCGTGTTCTGTGTACATTCAGTCAGAATAACCCTCACCACTGTGCCTGTGTACATTCAGTCAGAATAACCCTCACTACTGTGTCTGTGTACATTCAGTCAGAATAACCCTCACCACCATGTTCTGTGTACATTCAGTCAGAATAACCCTCACCACTGTGTTCTGTGTACATTCAGTCCAACGCACACTGCTGTGTTTTTTACACATTAAATCAGACTAAACTTCACCATCACCGTGCTCTATATATGTACACTCAGACTAATCCTCACAAACACTGTGTCTGTATACATACAGTCAGACTAACCCTCACCACTGTGTCTGTGTACATTCAGTCAGAATAACCCTCACCACTGTGTCTGTGTACATTCAGTCAGAATAACCCTCACCACAGTGTTCTGTGTACATTCAGTCAGAGAAAACCTCACCACCGTGTTCTGTGTACATTCAGTCAGAATAATCCTCACCACTGTGTCTGTATACATTCAGTCAGAATAACCCTCACCACTGTGTCTGTGTACATTCAGTCAGAATAACCCTCACCACTGTGTCTGTGTACATTCAGTCAGAATAACCCTCACCACTGTGTTCTGTGTACATTCAGTCAGAATAACCCTCACCACTGTGTCTGTGTACATACAGTCAGAATAACCCTCACCACCGTGTTCTGTGTACATTCAGTCAGAATAACCCTCACCACCGTGTTCTGTGTACATTCACTCAGAATAACCCTCACCACTGTATCTGTGTATAATCAGTCAGAATAACCCTCACCACTGTGTTCTGTGTACATTCAGTCAGAATAACCCTCACCACTGTGTTCTGTGTACATTCAGTCAGAATAACCCTCACCACTGTGTTCTGTGTACATTCAGTCAGAATAACCCTCACCACTGTGTTCTGTTTACATTCAGTCAGAATAACCCTAACCACTGTGTTCTGTGTACATTTAGTCAGAATAACCCTCAGCACCGTGTTCTGTGTACATTCAGTCAGAATAACCCTCACCACCGTGTTCTGTGTACATTCAGTCAGAATAATCCTCACCACTCTGTCTGTATACATTCAGTCAGAATAACCCTCACCACTGTGTCTGTGTACATTCAGTCAGAATAACCCTCACCACTGTGTCTGTGTACATTCAGTCAGAATAACCCTCACCACAGTGTTCTGTGTACATTCAGTCAGAGAAAACCTCACCACCGTGTTCTGTGTACATTCAGTCAGAATAATCCTCACCACTGTGTCTGTATACATTCAGTCAGAATAACCCTCACCACTGTGTCTGTGTACATTCAGTCAGAATAACCCTCACCACTGTGTCTGTGTACATTCAGTCAGAATAACCCTCATCACTGTGTTCTGTGTACATTCAGTCAGAATAACCCTCACCACTGTGTTCTGTGTACATTCAGTCAGAATAACCCTCACCACTGTGTCTGTGTACATTCAGTCAGAATAACCCTCACCACCGTGTTCTGCGTACATTCAGTCAGAATAACCCTCACCACCGTGTTGTGTACATTCAGTCAGAATAACCCTCACCACCGTGTTCTGTGTACATTCACTCAGAATAACCCTCACCACTGTATCTGTGTACAATCAGTCAGAATAACCCTCACCACTGTGTTCTGTGTACATTCAGTCAGAATAATCCTCACCACTGTGTCTGTATACATTCAGTCAGAATAACCCTCACCACTGTGTCTGTGTACATTCAGTCAGAATAACCCTCACCACTGTGTCTGTGTACATTCAGTCAGAATAACCCTCATCACTGTGTTCTGTGTACATTCAGTCAGAATAACCCTCACCACTGTGTTCTGTGTACATTCAGTCAGAATAACCCTCACCACTGTGTCTGTGTACATTCAGTCAGAATAACCCTCACCACCGTGTTCTGCGTACATTCAGTCAGAATAACCCTCACCACCGTGTTGTGTACATTCAGTCAGAATAACCCTCACCACCGTGTTCTGTGTACATTCACTCAGAATAACCCTCACCACTGTATCTGTGTACAATCAGTCAGAATAACCCTCACCACTGTGTTCTGTGTACATTCAGTCAGAATAACCCTCACCACTGTGTCTGTGTACATTCAGTCAGATTAACCCTCACCACTGTGTTCTGTGTACATTCAGTCAGAATAACCCTCACCACTGTATCTGTGTACATTCAGTCAGAATAACCCTCACCACTGTGTTCTGTATACATACAGTCAGAATAACCCTCACCACCGTTTTCTGTGCACATTCAGTCAGAATAACCCTCACCACTGTGACTGTATACATACAGTCAGAATAACCCTCAGCACCGTGATCTGTGTACATTCAGTCAGATTAACCCTCACGACTGTGTTCTGTGTACATTCAGTCAGAATAACCCTCACTACTGTGTCTGTGTACATTCAGTCAGAATAACCCTCAGCACCGTGTTCTGTGTACATTCAGTCAGAATAACCCTCACCACTGTGTCTGTGTACATTCAGTCAGAATAACTCTCACCAATGTGTCTGTATACATACAGTCAGAATAACCCTCACCACTGTGTTCTGTGTACATTCAGTCAGAATAACCTCACCACCGGATCTGTATACATACAGTCAGATTAACCCTCACCACTGTGTTCTGTGTACATTCAGTCAGAATAACCCTCACCACTGTGTCTGTGTACATTCAGTCAGAATAATCCTCACCACTGTGTTCTGTGTACATTCAGTCAGAATAACCCTCACCACTGTGTTCTGCGTACATACAGTCAGAATAACCCTCACCACTGTGTTCTCTGTACATACAGTCAGAATAACCCTCACCACTGTTTTCTGTGTACATTCAGTCAGAATAACCCTCACCACTGTGTTCTGTGTACATTCAGTCCAACGCACACTGCTGTGTTTTTTTACACATTAACTCAGACTAAACTTCACCATCACCGTGCTCTATATATGTACACTCAGACTAATCCTCACAAACACTGTGTCTGTATACATACAGTCAGACTAACCCTCACCACTGTCTTCTGTGAACATTCAGTCAGAATAACCCTCACCACTGTGTTCTGTGTACATTCAGTCAGAATATCCCTCAGCACCGTGTTCTGTGTACATTCAGTCAGAATAACCCTCACCAGCGTGTTCTGTGTACATTCAGTCAGAATAACCCTCACCACTGTGTCTGTGTACATTCAGTCAGAATAACCCTCACCACTGTGTTCTGTGTACATTCAGTCAGAATAACCCTCACCACTGTGCCTGTGTACATTCAGTCAGAATAACCCTCACTACTGTGTCTGTGTACATTGTCAGAATAACCCTCACCACTGTGTTCTGTATACATTCAGTCAGAATAACCCTCAGCACCGTGTTCTGTGTACATTCAGTCAGAATAACCCTCACCAGCGTGTTCTGTGTACATTCAGTCAGAATAACCCTCACCACAGGGTCTGTGTACATTCAGTCAGAATAACCCTCACCACTGTGTTCTGTGTACATTCAGTCAGAATAACCCTCACCACCGTGTTCTGTGTACATTCAGTCAGAATAACCCTCACCACTGTGCCTGTGTACATTCAGTCAGAATAACCCTCACTACTGTGTCTGTGTACATTCAGTCAGAATAACCCTCACCACCATGTTCTGTGTACATTCAGTCAGAATAACCCTCACCACTGTGTTCTGTGTACATTCAGTCCAACGCACACTGCTGTGTTTTTTACACATTAAATCAGACTAAACTTCACCATCACCGTGCTCTATATATGTACACTCAGACTAATCCTCACAAACACTGTGTCTGTATACATACAGTCAGACTAACCCTCACCACTGTGTCTGTGTACATTCAGTCAGAATAACCCTCACCACTGTGTCTGTGTACATTCAGTCAGAATAACCCTCACCACAGTGTTCTGTGTACATTCAGTCAGAGAAAACCTCACCACCGTGTTCTGTGTACATTCAGTCAGAATAATCCTCACCACTGTGTCTGTATACATTCAGTCAGAATAACCCTCACCACTGTGTCTGTGTACATTCAGTCAGAATAACCCTCACCACTGTGTCTGTGTACATTCAGTCAGAATAACCCTCACCACTGTGTTCTGTGTACATTCAGTCAGAATAACCCTCACCACTGTGTCTGTGTACATACAGTCAGAATAACCCTCACCACCGTGTTCTGTGTACATTCAGTCAGAATAACCCTCACCACCGTGTTGTGTACATTCAGTCAGAATAACCCTCACCACCGTGTTCTGTGTACATTCACTCAGAATAACCATCACCACTGTATCTGTGTATAATCAGTCAGAATAACCCTCACCACTGTGTTCTGTGTACATTCAGTCAGAATAACCCTCACCACTGTGTTCTGTGTACATTCAGTCAGAATAACCCTCACCACTGTGTTCTGTGTACATTCAGTCAGAATAACCCTCACCACTGTGTTCTGTTTACATTCAGTCAGAATAACCCTAACCACTGTGTTCTGTGTACATTTAGTCAGAATAACCCTCAGCACCGTGTTCTGTGTACATTCAGTCAGAATAACCCTCACCACCGTGTTCTGTGTACATTCAGTCAGAATAATCCTCACCACTCTGTCTGTATACATTCAGTCAGAATAACCCTCACCACTGTGTCTGTGTACATTCAGTCAGAATAACCCTCACCACTGTGTCTGTGTACATTCAGTCAGAATAACCCTCACCACAGTGTTCTGTGTACATTCAGTCAGAGAAAACCTCACCACCGTGTTCTGTGTACATTCAGTCAGAATAATCCTCACCACTGTGTCTGTATACATTCAGTCAGAATAACCCTCACCACTGTGTCTGTGTACATTCAGTCAGAATAACCCTCACCACTGTGTCTGTGTACATTCAGTCAGAATAACCCTCATCACTGTGTTCTGTGTACATTCAGTCAGAATAACCCTCACCACTGTGTTCTGTGTACATTCAGTCAGAATAACCCTCACCACTGTGTCTGTGTACATTCAGTCAGAATAACCCTCACCACCGTGTTCTGCGTACATTCAGTCAGAATAACCCTCACCACCGTGTTGTGTACATTCAGTCAGAATAACCCTCACCACCGTGTTCTGTGTACATTCACTCAGAATAACCCTCACCACTGTATCTGTGTACAATCAGTCAGAATAACCCTCACCACTGTGTTCTGTGTACATTCAGTCAGAATAATCCTCACCACTGTGTCTGTATACATTCAGTCAGAATAACCCTCACCACTGTGTCTGTGTACATTCAGTCAGAATAACCCTCACCACTGTGTCTGTGTACATTCAGTCAGAATAACCCTCATCACTGTGTTCTGTGTACATTCAGTCAGAATAACCCTCACCACTGTGTTCTGTGTACATTCAGTCAGAATAACCCTCACCACTGTGTCTGTGTACATTCAGTCAGAATAACCCTCACCACCGTGTTCTGCGTACATTCAGTCAGAATAACCCTCACCACCGTGTTGTGTACATTCAGTCAGAATAACCCTCACCACCGTGTTCTGTGTACATTCACTCAGAATAACCCTCACCACTGTATCTGTGTACAATCAGTCAGAATAACCCTCACCACTGTGTTCTGTGTACATTCAGTCAGAATAACCCTCACCACTGTGTTCTGTGTACATTCAGTCAGAATAACCCTCACCACTGTATCTGTGTACATTCAGTCAGAATAACCCTCACCACTGTGTTCTGTATACATACAGTCAGAATAACCCTCACCACCGTTTTCTGTGCACATTCAGTCAGAATAACCCTCACCACTGTGACTGTATACATACAGTCAGAATAACCCTCAGCACCGTGATCTGTGTACATTCAGTCAGATTAACCCTCACGACTGTGTTCTGTGTACATTCAGTCAGAATAACCCTCACTACTGTGTCTGTGTACATTCAGTCAGAATAAACCCTCAGCACCGTGTTCTGTGTACATTCAGTCAGAATAACCCTCACCACTGTGTCTGTGTACATTCAGTCAGAATAACTCTCACCAATGTGTCTGTATACATACAGTCAGAATAACCCTCACCACTGTGTTCTGTGTACATTCAGTCAGAATAACCCTCACCACCGGATCTGTATACATACAGTCAGATTAACCCTCACCACTGTGTTCTGTGTACATTCAGTCAGAATAACCCTCACCACTGTGTCTGTGTACATTCAGTCAGAATAATCCTCACCACTGTGTTCTGTGTACATTCAGTCAGAATAACCCTCACCACTGTGTTCTGCGTACATACAGTCAGAATAACCCTCACCACTGTGTTCTCTGTACATACAGTCAGAATAACCCTCACCACTGTTTTCTGTGTACATTCAGTCAGAATAACCCTCACCACTGTGTTCTGTGTACATTCAGTCCAACGCACACTGCTGTGTTTTTTTACACATTAACTCAGACTAAACTTCACCATCACCGTGCTCTATATATGTACACTCAGACTAATCCTCACAAACACTGTGTCTGTATACATACAGTCAGACTAACCCTCACCACTGTCTTCTGTGAACATTCAGTCAGAATAACCCTCACCACTGTGTTCTGTGTACATTCAGTCAGAATATCCCTCAGCACCGTGTTCTGTGTACATTCAGTCAGAATAACCCTCACCAGCGTGTTCTGTGTACATTCAGTCAGAATAACCCTCACCACTGTGTCTGTGTACATTCAGTCAGAATAACCCTCACCACTGTGTTCTGTGTACATTCAGTCAGAATAACCCTCACCACTGTGCCTGTGTACATTCAGTCAGAATAACCCTCACTACTGTGTCTGTGTACATTGTCAGAATAACCCTCACCACTGTGTTCTGTATACATTCAGTCAGAATAACCCTCAGCACCGTGTTCTGTGTACATTCAGTCAGAATAACCCTCACCAGCGTGTTCTGTGTACATTCAGTCAGAATAACCCTCACCACAGTGTCTGTGTACATTCAGTCAGAATAACCCTCACCACTGTGTTCTGTGTACATTCAGTCAGAATAACCCTCACCACCGTGTTCTGTGTACATTCAGTCAGAATAACCCTCACCACTGTGCCTGTGTACATTCAGTCAGAATAACCCTCACTACTGTGTCTGTGTACATTCAGTCAGAATAACCCTCACCACCATGTTCTGTGTACATTCAGTCAGAATAACCCTCACCACTGTGTTCTGTGTACATTCAGTCCAACGCACACTGCTGTGTTTTTTACACATTAAATCAGACTAAACTTCACCATCACCGTGCTCTATATATGTACACTCAGACTAATCCTCACAAACACTGTGTCTGTATACATACAGTCAGACTAACCCTCACCACTGTGTCTGTGTACATTCAGTCAGAATAACCCTCACCACTGTGTCTGTGTACATTCAGTCAGAATAACCCTCACCACAGTGTTCTGTGTACATTCAGTCAGAGAAAACCTCACCACCGTGTTCTGTGTACATTCAGTCAGAATAATCCTCACCACTGTGTCTGTATACATTCAGTCAGAATAACCCTCACCACTGTGTCTGTGTACATTCAGTCAGAATAACCCTCACCACTGTGTCTGTGTACATTCAGTCAGAATAACCCTCACCACTGTGTTCTGTGTACATTCAGTCAGAATAACCCTCACCACTGTGTCTGTGTACATACAGTCAGAATAACCCTCACCACCGTGTTCTGTGTACATTCAGTCAGAATAACCCTCACCACCGTGTTGTGTACATTCAGTCAGAATAACCCTCACCACCGTGTTCTGTGTACATTCACTCAGAATAACCCTCACCACTGTATCTGTGTATAATCAGTCAGAATAACCCTCACCACTGTGTTCTGTGTACATTCAGTCAGAATAACCCTCACCACTGTGTTCTGTGTACATTCAGTCAGAATAACCCTCACCACTGTGTTCTGTGTACATTCAGTCAGAATAACCCTCACCACTGTGTTCTGTTTACATTCAGTCAGAATAACCCTAACCACTGTGTTCTGTGTACATTTAGTCAGAATAACCCTTAGCACCGTGTTCTGTGTACATTCAGTCAGAATAACCCTCACCACCGTGTTCTGTGTACATTCAGTCAGAATAATCCTCACCACTCTGTCTGTATACATTCAGTCAGAATAACCCTCACCACTGTGTCTGTGTACATTCAGTCAGAATAACCCTCACCACTGTGTCTGTGTACATTCAGTCAGAATAACCCTCACCACAGTGTTCTGTGTACATTCAGTCAGAGAAAACCTCACCACCGTGTTCTGTGTACATTCAGTCAGAATAATCCTCACCACTGTGTCTGTATACATTCAGTCAGAATAACCCTCACCACTGTGTCTGTGTACATTCAGTCAGAATAACCCTCACCACTGTGTCTGTGTACATTCAGTCAGAATAACCCTCATCACTGTGTTCTGTGTACATTCAGTCAGAATAACCCTCACCACTGTGTTCTGTGTACATTCAGTCAGAATAACCCTCACCACTGTGTCTGTGTACATTCAGTCAGAATAACCCTCACCACCGTGTTCTGCGTACATTCAGTCAGAATAACCCTCACCACCGTGTTGTGTACATTCAGTCAGAATAACCCTCACCACCGTGTTCTGTGTACATTCACTCAGAATAACCCTCACCACTGTATCTGTGTACAATCAGTCAGAATAACCCTCACCACTGTGTTCTGTGTACATTCAGTCAGAATAACCCTCACCACTGTGTCTATGTACATTCAGTCAGATTAACCCTCACCACTGTGTTCTGTGTACATTCAGTCAGAATAACCCTCACCACTGTGTCTGTGTACATTCAGTCAGAATAACCCTCACCACTGTGTTCTGTATACATACAGTCAGAATAACCCTCACCACCGTTTTCTGTGCACATTCAGTCAGAATAACCCTCACCACTGTGACTGTATACATACAGTCAGAATAACCCTCAGCACCGTGATCTGTGTACATTCAGTCAGATTAACCCTCACGACTGTGTTCTGTGTACATTCAGTCAGAATAACCCTCACTACTGTGTCTGTATACATTCAGTCAGAATAACCCTCACCACCGTGTTCTGTGTACATTCAGTCAGAATAACCCTCACCACTGTGTCTGTGTACATTCAGTCAGAATAACCCTCACCACCGTGTTCTCTGTACATTTAGTCAGAATAACCCTCACCACTGTGTTCCGTGTACATTCAGTCAGAATAACCCTCACCACTGTGTCTGTGTACATTCAGTCAGAATAACCCTCACCACTGTGTTCTGTGTACACTCAGTCAGAATAACCCTCACCACTGAGTTCTGTGTACATTCAGTCAGAATAACCATCACCACTGTGTTCTGTGTACATTCAGTCAGAATAACCCTCACCACTGGGTTCTGTGTACATTCAGTCAGAATAATCCTCACCACTGTGTTCTGTGTACTTTCAGTCAGAATAACCCTCACCAGTGTGTTCTGTGTACATTCAGTCGAACGCACACTGCTGTGTTTTTTTACACATTAACTCAGACTAAACTTAACCATCACCGTGCTCTATATATGTACACTCAGACTAATCCTCACAAACACTGTGTCTGTATACATACAGTCAGACTAACCCTCACCACTGTCTGTGTACATTCAGTCAGAATAACCCTCACCACTGTGTTCTGTGTACATTCAGTCATAATAACCCTCACCACTGTGTTCTGTGTACATTCAGTCAGAATAACCCTCACCACTGTGTTCTGTGTACATTCAGTCAGAATAACCCTCACCACTGTGTTCTGTTTACATTCAGTCAGAATAACCCTAACCACTGTGTTCTGTGTACATTTAGTCAGAATAACCCTCAGCACCGTGTTCTGTGTACATTCAGTCAGAATAACCCTCACCACCGTGTTCTGTGTACATTCAGTCAGAATAATCCTCACCACTCTGTCTGTATACATTCAGTCAGAATAACCCTCACCACTGTGTCTGTGTACATTCAGTCAGAATAACCCTCACCACTGTGTCTGTGTACATTCAGTCAGAATAACCCTCACCACAGTGTTCTGTGTACATTCAGTCAGAGAAAACCTCACCACCGTGTTCTGTGTACATTCAGTCAGAATAATCCTCACCACTGTGTCTGTATACATTCAGTCAGAATAACCCTCACCACTGTGTCTGTGTACATTCAGTCAGAATAACCCTCACCACTGTGTCTGTGTACATTCAGTCAGAATAACCCTCATCACTGTGTTCTGTGTACATTCTGTCAGAATAACCCTCACCACTGTGTTCTGTGTACATTCAGTCAGAATAACCCTCACCACTGTGTCTGTGTACATTCAGTCAGAATAACCCTCACCACCGTGTTCTGCGTACATTCAGTCAGAATAACCCTCACCACCGTGTTGTGTACATTCAGTCAGAATAACCCTCACCACCGTGTTCTGTGTACATTCACTCAGAATAACCCTCACCACTGTATCTGTGTACAATCAGTCAGAATAACCCTCACCACTGTGTTCTGTGTACATTCAGTCAGAATAACCCTCACCACTGTGTCTATGTACATTCAGTCAGATTAACCCTCACCACTGTGTTCTGTGTACATTCAGTCAGAATAACCCTCACCACTGTGTCTGTGTACATTCAGTCAGAATAACCCTCACCACTGTGTTCTGTATACATACAGTCAGAATAACCCTCACCACCGTTTTCTGTGCACATTCAGTCAGAATAACCCTCACCACTGTGACTGTATACATACAGTCAGAATAACCATCAGCACCGTGATCTGTGTACATTCAGTCAGATTAACCCTCACGACTGTGTTCTGTGTACATTCAGTCAGAATAACCCTCACTACTGTGTCTGTGTACATTCAGTCAGAATAACCCTCAGCACCGTGTTCTGTGTACATTCAGTCAGAATAACCCTCACCACTGTGTCTGTGTACATTCAGTCAGAATAACTCTCACCAATGTGTCTGTATACAGTCAGAATAACCCTCACCACTGTGTTCTGTGTACATTCAGTCAGAATAACCTCACCACCGGATCTGTATACATACAGTCAGATTAACCCTCACCACTGTGTTCTGTGTACATTCAGTCAGAATAACCCTCACCACTGTGTCTGTGTACATTCAGTCAGAATAATCCTCACCACTGTGTTCTGTGTACATTCAGTCAGAATAACCCTCACCACTGTGTTCTGTGTATATACAGTCAGAATAACCCTCACCACTGTGTTCTCTGTACATACAGTCAGAATAACCCTCACCACTGTTTTCTGTGTACATTCAGTCAGAATAACCCTCACCACTGTGTTCTATGTACATTCAGTCCAACGCACACTGCTGTGTTTTTTTACACATTAACTCAGACTAAACTTCACCATCACCGTGCTCTATATATGTACACTCAGACTAATCCTCACAAACACTGTGTCTGTATACATACAGTCAGACTAACCCTCACCACTGTCTTCTGTGAACATTCAGTCAGAATAACCCTCACCACTGTGTTCTGTGTACATTCAGTCAGAATACCCCTCAGCACCGTGTTCTGTGTACATTCAGTCAGAATAACCCTCACCAGCGTGTTCTGTGTACATTCAGTCAGAATAACCCTCACCACTGTGTCTGTGTACATTCAGTCAGAATAACCATCACCACTGTGTTCTGTGTACATTCAGTCAGAATAACCCTCACCACTGTGCCTGTGTACATTCAGTCAGAATAACCCTCACTACTGTGTCTGTGTACATTGTCAGAATAACCCTCAACACTGTGTTCTGTGTACATTCAGTCAGAATAACCCTCAGCACCGTGTTCTGTGTACATTCAGTCAGAATAACCCTCACCAGCGTGTTCTGTGTACATTCAGTCAGAATAACCCTCACCACAGTGTCTGTGTACATTCAGTCAGAATAACCCTCACCACTGTGTTCTGTGTACATTCAGTCAGAATAACCCTCACCACCGTGTTCTGTGTACATTCAGTCAGAATAACCCTCACCACTGTGCCTGTTTACATTCAGTCAGAATAACCCTCACTACTGTGTCTGTGTACATTCAGTCAGAATAACCCTCACCACCGTGTTCTGTGTACATTCAGTCAGAATAACCCTCACCACCGTGTTCTGTGTACATTCAGTCAGAATAATCCTCACCACTCTGTCTGTATACATTCAGTCAGAATAACCCTCACCACTGTGTCTGTGTACATTCAGTCAGAATAACCCTCACCACTGTGTCTGTGTACATTCAGTCAGAATAACCCTCACCACAGTGTTCTGTGTACATTCAGTCAGAGAAAACCTCACCACCGTGTTCTGTGTACATTCAGTCAGAATAATCCTCACCACTGTGTCTGTATACATTCAGTCAGAATAACCCTCACCACTGTGTCTGTGTACATTCAGTCAGAATAACCCTCACGACTGTGTCTGTGTACATTCAGTCAGAATAACCCTCATCACTGTGTTCTGTGTACATTCAGTCAGAATAACCCTCACCACTGTGTTCTGTGTACATTCAGTCAGAATAACCCGCACCACTGTGTCTGTGTACATTCAGTCAGAATAACCCTCACCACCGTGTTCTGCGTACATTCAGTCAGAATAACCCTCACCACCGTGTTGTGTACATTCAGTCAGAATAACCCTCACCACCGTGTTCTGTGTACATTCACTCAGAATAACCCTCACCACTGTATCTGTGTACAATCAGTCAGAATAACCCTCACCACTGTGTTCTGTGTACATTCAGTCAGAATAACCCTCACCACTGTGTTCTGTGTACATTCAGTCAGAATAACCCTCACCACTGTGTCTGTGTACATTCAGTCAGAATAACCCTCACCACTGTGTTCTGTATACATACAGTCAGAATAACCCTCACCACCGTTTTCTGTGCACATTCAGTCAGAATAACCCTCACCACTGTGACTGTATACATAGTCAGAATAACCCTCAGCACCGTGATCTGTGTACATTCAGTCAGATTAACCCTCACGACTGTGTTCTGTGTACATTCAGTCAGAATAACCCTCACTACTGTGTCTGTGTACATTCAGTCAGAATAACCCTCAGCACCGTGTTCTGTGTACATTCAGTCAGAATAACCCTCACCACTGTGTCTGTGTACATTCAGTCAGAATAACTCTCACCAATGTGTCTGTATACATACAGTCAGAATAACCCTCACCACTGTGTTCTGTGTACATTCAGTCAGAATAACCTCACCACCGGATCTGTATACATACAGTCAGATTAACCCTCACCACTGTGTTCTGTGTACATTCAGTCAGAATAACCCTCACCACTGTGTCTGTGTACATTCAGTCAGAATAATCCTCACCACTGTGTTCTGTGTACATTCAGTCAGAATAACCCTCACCACTGTGTTCTGCGTACATAGAGTCAGAATAACCCTCACCACTGTGTTCTCTGTACATACAGTCAGAATAACCCTCACCACTGTTTTCTGTGTACATTCAGTCAGAATAACCCTCACCACTGTGTTCTGTGTACATTCAGTCCAACGCACACTGCTGTGTTTTTTTACACATTAACTCAGACTAAACTTCACCATCACCGTGCTCTATATATGTACACTCAGACTAATCCTCACAAACACTGTGTCTGTATACATACAGTCAGACTAACCCTCACCACTGTCTTCTGTGAACATTCAGTCAGAATAACCCTCACCACTGTGTTCTGTGTACATTCAGTCAGAATACCCCTCAGCACCGTGTTCTGTGTACATTCAGTCAGAATAACCCTCACCAGCGTGTTCTGTGTACATTCAGACAGAATAACCCTCACCACTGTGTCTGTGTACATTCAGTCAGAATAACCCTCACCACTGTGTTCTGTGTACATTCATTCAGAATAACCCACACCACTGTGCCTGTGTACATTCAGTCAGAATAACCCTCACTACTGTGTCTGTGTACATTGTCAGAATAACCCTCACCACTGTGTTCTGTGTACATTCAGTCAGAATAACCCTCAGCACCGTGTTCTGTGTACATTCAGTCAGAATAACCCTCACCAGCGTGTTCTGTGTACATTCAGTCAGAATAACCCTCACCACAGTGTCTGTGTACATTCAGTCAGAATAACCCTCACCACTGTGTTCTGTGTACATTCAGTCAGAATAACCCTCACCACCGTGTTCTGTGTACATTCAGTCAGAATAACCCTCACCACTGTGCCTGTGTACATTCAGTCAGAATAACCCTCACTACTGTGTCTGTGTACATTCAGTCAGAATAACCCTCACCACCGTGTTCTGTGTACATTCAGTCAGAATAACCCTCACCACTGTGTTCTGTGTACATTCAGTCCAACGCACACTGCTGTGTTTTTTACACATTAAATCAGACTAAACTTCACCATCACCGTGCTCTATATATGTACACTCAGACTAATCCTCACAAACACTGTGTCTGTATACATACAGTCAGACTAACCCTCACCACTGTGTTCTGTGCACATTCAGTCAGAATAACCCTCACCACTGTGTCTGTGTACATTCAGTCAGAATAACCCTCACCACCGTGTTCTGTGTACATTCAGTCAGAATAACCCTCACCACCGTGTTCTGTGTATATTCAGTCAGAATAACCCCCACCACTGTGTTCTGCGTACATTCAGTCAGAATAACCCTCACCACCGTGTCTGTGTACATTCAGTCAGAATAACCCTCACCACAGTGTTCTGTGTACATTCAGTCAGAATAACCCTCACCACTGTGTTCTGTGGACATTCAGTCAGAATAACCCTCACCACTGTGTCTGTGTACATTCAGTCAGAATAAACCTCACCACTGTGTTCTGTGTACATTAAGTCCAACGCACTCTGGTGTGTTTTTTACACATTAACTCAGACTAAACTTCACCATCACCGAGCTCTATATATGTACTATCAGACTAATCCTCACAAACACTGTGAATGTATACATACAGTCAGACTAACCCTCACATCTGTCTGTGTACATTCAGTCAGAACAACCCTCACCACTGTGTTCTGTGTACATTCAGTCAGAATAACCCTCACCATTGTGTTCTGTGTACATTCAGTCAGAATAACCCTCACCGCTGTGTTCTGTGTACATACAATCAGAATAACCCTCACCACTGTGTTCTGTGAACATTCAGTCAGAATAACCCTCACCACTGTGTTCTGTGTACATTCAGTCAGAATACCCCTCAGCACCGTGTTCTGTGTACATTCAGTCAGAATAACCCTCACCAGCGTGTTCTGTGTACATTCAGTCAGAATAACCCTCACCACTGTGTCTGTGTACATTCAGTCAGAATAACCCTCACCACTGTGTTCTGTGCACATTCAGTCAGAATAACCCTCACCACTGTGCCTGTGTACATTCAGTCAGAATAACCCTCACTACTGTGTCTGTGTACATTGTCAGAATAACCCTCACCACTGTGTTCTGTGTACATTCAGTCAGAATAACCCTCACCACTGTGTCTGTGTACATTCAGTCAGAATAACCCTCACCACTGTGTTCTGTATACATACAGTCAGAATAACCCTCACCACCGTTTTCTGTGCACATTCAGTCAGAATAACCCTCACCACTGTGACTGTATACATACAGTCAGAATAACCCTCAGCACCGTGATCTGTGTACATTCAGTCAGATTAACCCTCACGACTGTGTTCTGTGTACATTCAGTCAGAATAACCCTCACTACTGTGTCTGTATACATTCAGTCAGAATAACCCTCACCACCGTGTTCTGTGTACATTCAGTCAGAATAACCCTCACCACTGTGTCTGTGTACATTCAGTCAGAATAACCCTCACCACCGTGTTCTCTGTACATTTAGTCAGAATAACCCTCACCACTGTGTTCCGTGTACATTCAGTCAGAATAACCCTCACCACTGTGTCTGTGTACATTCAGTCAGAATAACCCTCACCACTGTGTTCTGTGTACACTCAGTCAGAATAACCCTCACCACTGAGTTCTGTGTACATTCAGTCAGAATAACCATCACCACTGTGTTCTGTGTACATTCAGTCAGAATAACCCTCACCACTGGGTTCTGTGTACATTCAGTCAGAATAATCCTCACCACTGTGTTCTGTGTACTTTCAGTCAGAATAACCCTCACCAGTGTGTTCTGTGTACATTCAGTCGAACGCACACTGCTGTGTTTTTTTACACATTAACTCAGACTAAACTTAACCATCACCGTGCTCTATATATGTACACTCAGACTAATCCTCACAAACACTGTGTCTGTATACATACAGTCAGACTAACCCTCACCACTGTCTGTGTACATTCAGTCAGAATAACCCTCACCACTGTGTTCTGTGTACATTCAGTCATAATAACCCTCACCACTGTGTTCTGTGTACATTCAGTCAGAATAACCCTCACCACTGTGTTCTGTGTACATTCAGTCAGAATAACCCTCACCACTGTGTTCTGTTTACATTCAGTCAGAATAACCCTAACCACTGTGTTCTGTGTACATTTAGTCAGAATAACCCTCAGCACCGTGTTCTGTGTACATTCAGTCAGAATAACCCTCACCACCGTGTTCTGTGTACATTCAGTCAGAATAATCCTCACCACTCTGTCTGTATACATTCAGTCAGAATAACCCTCACCACTGTGTCTGTGTACATTCAGTCAGAATAACCCTCACCACTGTGTCTGTGTACATTCAGTCAGAATAACCCTCACCACAGTGTTCTGTGTACATTCAGTCAGAGAAAACCTCACCACCGTGTTCTGTGTACATTCAGTCAGAATAATCCTCACCACTGTGTCTGTATACATTCAGTCAGAATAACCCTCACCACTGTGTCTGTGTACATTCAGTCAGAATAACCCTCACCACTGTGTCTGTGTACATTCAGTCAGAATAACCCTCATCACTGTGTTCTGTGTACATTCTGTCAGAATAACCCTCACCACTGTGTTCTGTGTACATTCAGTCAGAATAACCCTCACCACTGTGTCTGTGTACATTCAGTCAGAATAACCCTCACCACCGTGTTCTGCGTACATTCAGTCAGAATAACCCTCACCACCGTGTTGTGTACATTCAGTCAGAATAACCCTCACCACCGTGTTCTGTGTACATTCACTCAGAATAACCCTCACCACTGTATCTGTGTACAATCAGTCAGAATAACCCTCACCACTGTGTTCTGTGTACATTCAGTCAGAATAACCCTCACCACTGTGTCTATGTACATTCAGTCAGATTAACCCTCACCACTGTGTTCTGTGTACATTCAGTCAGAATAACCCTCACCACTGTGTCTGTGTACATTCAGTCAGAATAACCCTCACCACTGTGTTCTGTATACATACAGTCAGAATAACCCTCACCACCGTTTTCTGTGCACATTCAGTCAGAATAACCCTCACCACTGTGACTGTATACATACAGTCAGAATAACCATCAGCACCGTGATCTGTGTACATTCAGTCAGATTAACCCTCACGACTGTGTTCTGTGTACATTCAGTCAGAATAACCCTCACTACTGTGTCTGTGTACATTCAGTCAGAATAACCCTCAGCACCGTGTTCTGTGTACATTCAGTCAGAATAACCCTCACCACTGTGTCTGTGTACATTCAGTCAGAATAACTCTCACCAATGTGTCTGTATACAGTCAGAATAACCCTCACCACTGTGTTCTGTGTACATTCAGTCAGAATAACCTCACCACCGGATCTGTATACATACAGTCAGATTAACCCTCACCACTGTGTTCTGTGTACATTCAGTCAGAATAACCCTCACCACTGTGTCTGTGTACATTCAGTCAGAATAATCCTCACCACTGTGTTCTGTGTACATTCAGTCAGAATAACCCTCACCACTGTGTTCTGTGTATATACAGTCAGAATAACCCTCACCACTGTGTTCTCTGTACATACAGTCAGAATAACCCTCACCACTGTTTTCTGTGTACATTCAGTCAGAATAACCCTCACCACTGTGTTCTATGTACATTCAGTCCAACGCACACTGCTGTGTTTTTTTACACATTAACTCAGACTAAACTTCACCATCACCGTGCTCTATATATGTACACTCAGACTAATCCTCACAAACACTGTGTCTGTATACATACAGTCAGACTAACCCTCACCACTGTCTTCTGTGAACATTCAGTCAGAATAACCCTCACCACTGTGTTCTGTGTACATTCAGTCAGAATACCCCTCAGCACCGTGTTCTGTGTACATTCAGTCAGAATAACCCTCACCAGCGTGTTCTGTGTACATTCAGTCAGAATAACCCTCACCACTGTGTCTGTGTACATTCAGTCAGAATAACCATCACCACTGTGTTCTGTGTACATTCAGTCAGAATAACCCTCACCACTGTGCCTGTGTACATTCAGTCAGAATAACCCTCACTACTGTGTCTGTGTACATTGTCAGAATAACCCTCACCACTGTGTTCTGTGTACATTCAGTCAGAATAACCCTCAGCACCGTGTTCTGTGTACATTCAGTCAGAATAACCCTCACCAGCGTGTTCTGTGTACATTCAGTCAGAATAACCCTCACCACAGTGTCTGTGTACATTCAGTCAGAATAACCCTCACCACTGTGTTCTGTGTACATTCAGTCAGAATAACCCTCACCACCGTGTTCTGTGTACATTCAGTCAGAATAACCCTCACCACTGTGCCTGTGTACATTCAGTCAGAATAACCCTCACTACTGTGTCTGTGTACATTCAGTCAGAATAACCCTCACCACCGTGTTCTGTGTACATTCAGTCAGAATAACCCTCACCACCGTGTTCTGTGTACATTCAGTCAGAATAATCCTCACCACTCTGTCTGTATACATTCAGTCAGAATAACCCTCACCACTGTGTCTGTGTACATTCAGTCAGAATAACCCTCACCACTGTGTCTGTGTACATTCAGTCAGAATAACCCTCACCACAGTGTTCTGTGTACATTCAGTCAGAGAAAACCTCACCACCGTGTTCTGTGTACATTCAGTCAGAATAATCCTCACCACTGTGTCTGTATACATTCAGTCAGAATAACCCTCACCACTGTGTCTGTGTACATTCAGTCAGAATAACCCTCACGACTGTGTCTGTGTACATTCAGTCAGAATAACCCTCATCACTGTGTTCTGTGTACATTCAGTCAGAATAACCCTCACCACTGTGTTCTGTGTACATTCAGTCAGAATAACCCGCACCACTGTGTCTGTGTACATTCAGTCAGAATAACCCTCACCACCGTGTTCTGCGTACATTCAGTCAGAATAACCCTCACCACCGTGTTGTGTACATTCAGTCAGAATAACCCTCACCACCGTGTTCTGTGTACATTCACTCAGAATAACCCTCACCACTGTATCTGTGTACAATCAGTCAGAATAACCCTCACCACTGTGTTCTGTGTACATTCAGTCAGAATAACCCTCACCACTGTGTTCTGTGTACATTCAGTCAGAATAACCCTCACCACTGTGTCTGTGTACATTCAGTCAGAATAACCCTCACCACTGTGTTCTGTATACATACAGTCAGAATAACCCTCACCACCGTTTTCTGTGCACATTCAGTCAGAATAACCCTCACCACTGTGACTGTATACATAGTCAGAATAACCCTCAGCACCGTGATCTGTGTACATTCAGTCAGATTAACCCTCACGACTGTGTTCTGTGTACATTCAGTCAGAATAACCCTCACTACTGTGTCTGTGTACATTCAGTCAGAATAACCCTCAGCACCGTGTTCTGTGTACATTCAGTCAGAATAACCCTCACCACTGTGTCTGTGTACATTCAGTCAGAATAACTCTCACCAATGTGTCTGTATACATACAGTCAGAATAACCCTCACCACTGTGTTCTGTGTACATTCAGTCAGAATAACCTCACCACCGGATCTGTATACATACAGTCAGATTAACCCTCACCACTGTGTTCTGTGTACATTCAGTCAGAATAACCCTCACCACTGTGTCTGTGTACATTCAGTCAGAATAATCCTCACCACTGTGTTCTGTGTACATTCAGTCAGAATAACCCTCACCACTGTGTTCTGCGTACATAGAGTCAGAATAACCCTCACCACTGTGTTCTCTGTACATACAGTCAGAATAACCCTCACCACTGTTTTCTGTGTACATTCAGTCAGAATAACCCTCACCACTGTGTTCTGTGTACATTCAGTCCAACGCACACTGCTGTGTTTTTTTACACATTAACTCAGACTAAACTTCACCATCACCGTGCTCTATATATGTACACTCAGACTAATCCTCACAAACACTGTGTCTGTATACATACAGTCAGACTAACCCTCACCACTGTCTTCTGTGAACATTCAGTCAGAATAACCCTCACCACTGTGTTCTGTGTACATTCAGTCAGAATACCCCTCAGCACCGTGTTCTGTGTACATTCAGTCAGAATAACCCTCACCAGCGTGTTCTGTGTACATTCAGACAGAATAACCCTCACCACTGTGTCTGTGTACATTCAGTCAGAATAACCCTCACCACTGTGTTCTGTGTACATTCATTCAGAATAACCCACACCACTGTGCCTGTGTACATTCAGTCAGAATAACCCTCACTACTGTGTCTGTGTACATTGTCAGAATAACCCTCACCACTGTGTTCTGTGTACATTCAGTCAGAATAACCCTCAGCACCGTGTTCTGTGTACATTCAGTCAGAATAACCCTCACCAGCGTGTTCTGTGTACATTCAGTCAGAATAACCCTCACCACAGTGTCTGTGTACATTCAGTCAGAATAACCCTCACCACTGTGTTCTGTGTACATTCAGTCAGAATAACCCTCACCACCGTGTTCTGTGTACATTCAGTCAGAATAACCCTCACCACTGTGCCTGTGTACATTCAGTCAGAATAACCCTCACTACTGTGTCTGTGTACATTCAGTCAGAATAACCCTCACCACCGTGTTCTGTGTACATTCAGTCAGAATAACCCTCACCACTGTGTTCTGTGTACATTCAGTCCAACGCACACTGCTGTGTTTTTTACACATTAAATCAGACTAAACTTCACCATCACCGTGCTCTATATATGTACACTCAGACTAATCCTCACAAACACTGTGTCTGTATACATACAGTCAGACTAACCCTCACCACTGTGTTCTGTGCACATTCAGTCAGAATAACCCTCACCACTGTGTCTGTGTACATTCAGTCAGAATAACCCTCACCACCGTGTTCTGTGTACATTCAGTCAGAATAACCCTCACCACCGTGTTCTGTGTATATTCAGTCAGAATAACCCCCACCACTGTGTTCTGCGTACATTCAGTCAGAATAACCCTCACCACCGTGTCTGTGTACATTCAGTCAGAATAACCCTCACCACAGTGTTCTGTGTACATTCAGTCAGAATAACCCTCACCACTGTGTTCTGTGGACATTCAGTCAGAATAACCCTCACCACTGTGTCTGTGTACATTCAGTCAGAATAAACCTCACCACTGTGTTCTGTGTACATTAAGTCCAACGCACTCTGGTGTGTTTTTTACACATTAACTCAGACTAAACTTCACCATCACCGAGCTCTATATATGTACTATCAGACTAATCCTCACAAACACTGTGAATGTATACATACAGTCAGACTAACCCTCACATCTGTCTGTGTACATTCAGTCAGAACAACCCTCACCACTGTGTTCTGTGTACATTCAGTCAGAATAACCCTCACCATTGTGTTCTGTGTACATTCAGTCAGAATAACCCTCACCGCTGTGTTCTGTGTACATACAATCAGAATAACCCTCACCACTGTGTTCTGTGAACATTCAGTCAGAATAACCCTCACCACTGTGTTCTGTGTACATTCAGTCAGAATACCCCTCAGCACCGTGTTCTGTGTACATTCAGTCAGAATAACCCTCACCAGCGTGTTCTGTGTACATTCAGTCAGAATAACCCTCACCACTGTGTCTGTGTACATTCAGTCAGAATAACCCTCACCACTGTGTTCTGTGCACATTCAGTCAGAATAACCCTCACCACTGTGCCTGTGTACATTCAGTCAGAATAACCCTCACTACTGTGTCTGTGTACATTGTCAGAATAACCCTCACCACTGTGTTCTGTGTACATTCAGTCAGAATAACCCTCAGCACCGTGTTCTGTGTACATTCAGTCAGAATAACCCTCACCAGCGTGTTCTGTGTACATTCAGTCAGAATAACCCTCACCACAGTGTCTGTGTACATTCAGTCAGAATAACCCTCACCACTGTGTTCTGTGTACATTCAGTCAGAATAACCCTCACCACCGTGTTCTGTGTACATTCAGTCAGAATAACCCTCACCACTGTGCCTGTGTACATTCAGTCAGAATAACCCTCACTACTGTGTCTGTGTACATTCAGTCAGAATAACCCTCACCACCGTTTTCTGTGTACATTCAGTCAGAATAACCCTCACTACTGTGTCTGTGTACATTGTCAGAATAACCCTCACCACTGTGTTCTGTGTACATTCAGTCAGAATAACCCTCAGCACCGTGTTCTGTGTACATTCAGTCAGAATAACCCTCACCACCGTGTTCTGTGTACATTCAGTCAGAATAACCCTCACCACTGTGCCTGTGTACATTCAGTCAGAATAACCCTCACTACTGTGTCTGTGTACATTCAGTCAGAATAACCCTCACCACCGTGTTCTGTGTACATTCAGTCAGAATAACCCTCACCACCGTGTTCTGTGTACATTCAGTCAGAATAATCCTCACCACTCTGTCTGTATACATTCAGTCAGAATAACCCTCACCACTGTGTCTGTGTACATTCAGTCAGAATAACCCTCACCACTGTGTCTGTGTACATTCAGTCAGAATAACCCTCACCACAGTGTTCTGTGTACATTCAGTCAGAGAAAACCTCACCACCGTGTTCTGTGTACATTCAGTCAGAATAATCCTCACCACTGTGTCTGTATACATTCAGTCAGAATAACCCTCACCACTGTGTCTGTGTACATTCAGTCAGAATAACCCTCACGACTGTGTCTGTGTACATTCAGTCAGAATAACCCTCATCACTGTGTTCTGTGTACATTCAGTCAGAATAACCCTCACCACTGTGTTCTGTGTACATTCAGTCAGAATAACCCGCACCACTGTGTCTGTGTACATTCAGTCAGAATAACCCTCACCACCGTGTTCTGCGTACATTCAGTCAGAATAACCCTCACCACCGTGTTGTGTACATTCAGTCAGAATAACCCTCACCACCGTGTTCTGTGTACATTCACTCAGAATAACCCTCACCACTGTATCTGTGTACAATCAGTCAGAATAACCCTCACCACTGTGTTCTGTGTACATTCAGTCAGAATAACCCTCACCACTGTGTTCTGTGTACATTCAGTCAGAATAACCCTCACCACTGTGTCTGTGTACATTCAGTCAGAATAACCCTCACCACTGTGTTCTGTATACATACAGTCAGAATAACCCTCACCACCGTTTTCTGTGCACATTCAGTCAGAATAACCCTCACCACTGTGACTGTATACATAGTCAGAATAACCCTCAGCACCGTGATCTGTGTACATTCAGTCAGATTAACCCTCACGACTGTGTTCTGTGTACATTCAGTCAGAATAACCCTCACTACTGTGTCTGTGTACATTCAGTCAGAATAACCCTCAGCACCGTGTTCTGTGTACATTCAGTCAGAATAACCCTCACCACTGTGTCTGTGTACATTCAGTCAGAATAACTCTCACCAATGTGTCTGTATACATACAGTCAGAATAACCCTCACCACTGTGTTCTGTGTACATTCAGTCAGAATAACCTCACCACCGGATCTGTATACATACAGTCAGATTAACCCTCACCACTGTGTTCTGTGTACATTCAGTCAGAATAACCCTCACCACTGTGTCTGTGTACATTCAGTCAGAATAATCCTCACCACTGTGTTCTGTGTACATTCAGTCAGAATAACCCTCACCACTGTGTTCTGCGTACATAGAGTCAGAATAACCCTCACCACTGTGTTCTCTGTACATACAGTCAGAATAACCCTCACCACTGTTTTCTGTGTACATTCAGTCAGAATAACCCTCACCACTGTGTTCTGTGTACATTCAGTCCAACGCACACTGCTGTGTTTTTTTACACATTAACTCAGACTAAACTTCACCATCACCGTGCTCTATATATGTACACTCAGACTAATCCTCACAAACACTGTGTCTGTATACATACAGTCAGACTAACCCTCACCACTGTCTTCTGTGAACATTCAGTCAGAATAACCCTCACCACTGTGTTCTGTGTACATTCAGTCAGAATACCCCTCAGCACCGTGTTCTGTGTACATTCAGTCAGAATAACCCTCACCAGCGTGTTCTGTGTACATTCAGACAGAATAACCCTCACCACTGTGTCTGTGTACATTCAGTCAGAATAACCCTCACCACTGTGTTCTGTGTACATTCATTCAGAATAACCCACACCACTGTGCCTGTGTACATTCAGTCAGAATAACCCTCACTACTGTGTCTGTGTACATTGTCAGAATAACCCTCACCACTGTGTTCTGTGTACATTCAGTCAGAATAACCCTCAGCACCGTGTTCTGTGTACATTCAGTCAGAATAACCCTCACCAGCGTGTTCTGTGTACATTCAGTCAGAATAACCCTCACCACAGTGTCTGTGTACATTCAGTCAGAATAACCCTCACCACTGTGTTCTGTGTACATTCAGTCAGAATAACCCTCACCACCGTGTTCTGTGTACATTCAGTCAGAATAACCCTCACCACTGTGCCTGTGTACATTCAGTCAGAATAACCCTCACTACTGTGTCTGTGTACATTCAGTCAGAATAACCCTCACCACCGTGTTCTGTGTACATTCAGTCAGAATAACCCTCACCACTGTGTTCTGTGTACATTCAGTCCAACGCACACTGCTGTGTTTTTTACACATTAAATCAGACTAAACTTCACCATCACCGTGCTCTATATATGTACACTCAGACTAATCCTCACAAACACTGTGTCTGTATACATACAGTCAGACTAACCCTCACCACTGTGTTCTGTGCACATTCAGTCAGAATAACCCTCACCACTGTGTCTGTGTACATTCAGTCAGAATAACCCTCACCACCGTGTTCTGTGTACATTCAGTCAGAATAACCCTCACCACCGTGTTCTGTGTATATTCAGTCAGAATAACCCCCACCACTGTGTTCTGCGTACATTCAGTCAGAATAACCCTCACCACCGTGTCTGTGTACATTCAGTCAGAATAACCCTCACCACAGTGTTCTGTGTACATTCAGTCAGAATAACCCTCACCACTGTGTTCTGTGGACATTCAGTCAGAATAACCCTCACCACTGTGTCTGTGTACATTCAGTCAGAATAAACCTCACCACTGTGTTCTGTGTACATTAAGTCCAACGCACTCTGGTGTGTTTTTTACACATTAACTCAGACTAAACTTCACCATCACCGAGCTCTATATATGTACTATCAGACTAATCCTCACAAACACTGTGAATGTATACATACAGTCAGACTAACCCTCACATCTGTCTGTGTACATTCAGTCAGAACAACCCTCACCACTGTGTTCTGTGTACATTCAGTCAGAATAACCCTCACCATTGTGTTCTGTGTACATTCAGTCAGAATAACCCTCACCGCTGTGTTCTGTGTACATACAATCAGAATAACCCTCACCACTGTGTTCTGTGAACATTCAGTCAGAATAACCCTCACCACTGTGTTCTGTGTACATTCAGTCAGAATACCCCTCAGCACCGTGTTCTGTGTACATTCAGTCAGAATAACCCTCACCAGCGTGTTCTGTGTACATTCAGTCAGAATAACCCTCACCACTGTGTCTGTGTACATTCAGTCAGAATAACCCTCACCACTGTGTTCTGTGCACATTCAGTCAGAATAACCCTCACCACTGTGCCTGTGTACATTCAGTCAGAATAACCCTCACTACTGTGTCTGTGTACATTGTCAGAATAACCCTCACCACTGTGTTCTGTGTACATTCAGTCAGAATAACCCTCAGCACCGTGTTCTGTGTACATTCAGTCAGAATAACCCTCACCAGCGTGTTCTGTGTACATTCAGTCAGAATAACCCTCACCACAGTGTCTGTGTACATTCAGTCAGAATAACCCTCACCACTGTGTTCTGTGTACATTCAGTCAGAATAACCCTCACCACCGTGTTCTGTGTACATTCAGTCAGAATAACCCTCACCACTGTGCCTGTGTACATTCAGTCAGAATAACCCTCACTACTGTGTCTGTGTACATTCAGTCAGAATAACCCTCACCACCGTTTTCTGTGTACATTCAGTCAGAATAACCCTCACTACTGTGTCTGTGTACATTGTCAGAATAACCCTCACCACTGTGTTCTGTGTACATTCAGTCAGAATAACCCTCAGCACCGTGTTCTGTGTACATTCAGTCAGAATAACCCTCACCAGCGTGTTCTGTGTACATTCAGTCAGAATAACCCTCACCACAGTGTCTGTGTACATTCAGTCAGAATAACCCTCACCACTGTGTTCTGTGTACATTCAGTCAGAATAACCCTCACCACCGTGTTCTGTGTACATTCAGTCAGAATAACCCTCACCACTGTGCCTGTGTACATTCAGTCAGAATAACCCTCACTACTGTGTCTGTGTACATTCAGTCAGAATAACCCTCACCACCGTGTTCTGTGTACATTCAGTCAGAATAACCCTCACCACTGTGTTCTGTGTACATTCAGTCCAACGCACACTGCTGTGTTTTTTACACATTAAATCAGACTAAACTTCACCATCACCGTGCTCTATATATGTACACTCAGACTAATCCTCACAAACACTGTGTCTGTATACATACAGTCAGACTAACCCTCACCACTGTGTTCTGTGCACATTCAGTCAGAATAACCCTCACCACTGTGTCTGTGTACATTCAGTCAGAATAACCCTCACCACCGTGTTCTGTGTACATTCAGTCAGAATAACCCTCACCACCGTGTTCTGTGTATATTCAGTCAGAATAACCCCCACCACTGTGTTCTGTGTACATTCAGTCAGAATAACCCTCACCACCGTGTCTGTGTACATTCAGTCAGAATAACCCTCACCACAGTGTTCTGTGTACATTCAGTCAGAATAACCCTCACCACTCTGTTCTGTGCACATTCAGTCAGAATAACCCTCACCACTGTGTCTGTGTACATTCAGTAAGAATAACCCTCACCACTGTGTTCTGTGTACATTCAGTCCAACGCACACTGCTGTGTTTTTTTACACATTAACTCAGACTAAACTTCACCATCACCGTGCTCTATATATGTACACTCAGACTAATCCTTACAAACACTGTGTCTGTATATATATACAGTCAGACTAACCCTCACCACTGTCTGTGTACATTCAGTCAGAATAACCCTCACCACTGTGTTCTGTGTACATTCAGTCAGAATAACCCTCACCACTGTTTTCTGTGTACATTCAGTAAGAATAACCTTCACCACTGTGTTCTGTGTACATTCAGTCAGAATAACCCTCACCACTGTTTTCGGTGTACATTCAGTAAGAATAACCCTCACCACTGTGTTCTGTGTACATTCAGTCCAACGCACACTGCTGTGTTTTTTTACACATTAACTCAGACTAAACTTCACCATCACCGTGCTCTATATATGTACACTCAGACAATTCCTCACAAGCACTGTGTCTGTATACATACAGTCAGACTAACCCTCACCACTGTGTTCAGTGCACATTCAGTCAGAATAACCCTCACCACTGTGTTCTGTGTACATACAGTCAGTATAACCCTCACCACTGTGTTCTGTGTACATTCAGTCAGACTAACCCTCACCACTGAGTTCTGTGTACATTCAGTCAGACTAACCCTCACCACTGTGTTCTGTGTACATACAGTCGGAATAACCCTCGCCACTGTGTTCTGTGTACATTCAGTCAGAATAACCCTCACCACTGTGTCTGTGTACATACAGTCAGAATAACCCTCACCACCGTGTTCTGTGTACATTCAGTCAGAATAACCCTCACCACCGTGTTCTGTGTACATTAAGTCCAACGCACACTGCTGTGTTTTTTACACATTAACTCAGACTAATCCTCACAAACACTGTGTCTGTATACATACAGTCAGACTAACCCTCCCCACTGTGTTCTGTGCACAATCAGTCAGAATAACCCTCACCACTGTGTCTGTGTACATTCAGTCAGAATAATCCTCACCACTGTGTTCTGTGTACATTCAGTCAGAATAACCCTCACCACTGTGTTCTGCGTACATACAGTCAGAATAACCCTCACCACTGTGTTCTCTGTACATACAGTCAGAATAACCCTCACCACTGTGTTCTCTGTACATACAGTCAGAATAACCCTCACCACTGTTTTCTGTGTACATTCAGTCAGAATAACCCTCACCACTGTGTTCTGTGTACTTTCAGTCAGAATAACCCTCACCACTGTGTTCTGTGTACATTCAGTCCAACGCACACTGCTGTGTTTTTTTACACATTAACTCAGACTAAACTTCACCATCACCGTGCTCTATATAGGTACACTCAGACTAATCCTCACAAACACTGTGTCTGTATACATACAGTCAGACTAACCCTCACCACTGTCTTCTGTGAACATTCAGTCAGAATAACCCTCACCACTGTGTTCTGTGTACATTCAGTCAGAATACCCCTCAGCACCGTGTTCTGTGTACATTCAGTCAGAATAACCCTCACCAGCGTGTTCTGTGTACATTCAGACAGAATAACCCTCACCACTGTGTCTGTGTACATTCAGTCAGAATAACCCTCACCACTGTGTTCTGTGTACATTCATTCAGAATAATCCACACCACTGTGCCTGTGTACATTCAGTCAGAATAACCCTCACTACTGTGTCTGTGTACATTGTCAGAATAACCCTCACCACTGTGTTCTGTGTACATTCAGTCAGAATAACCCTCAGCACCGTGTTCTGTGTACATTCAGTCAGAATAACCCTCACCAGCGTGTTCTGTGTACATTCAGTCAGAATAACCCTCACCACAGTGTCTGTGTACATTCAGTCAGAATAACCCTCACCACTGTGTTCTGTGTACATTCAGTCAGAATAACCCTCACCACCGTGTTCTGTGTACATTCAGTCAGAATAACCCTCACCACTGTGCCTGTGTACATTCAGTCAGAATAACCCTCACTACTGTGTCTGTGTACATTCAGTCAGAATAAC
The DNA here is from genome assembly GCF_048418815.1 of Hemitrygon akajei. Classification (NCBI taxonomy): domain Eukaryota; kingdom Metazoa; phylum Chordata; class Chondrichthyes; order Myliobatiformes; family Dasyatidae; genus Hemitrygon; species Hemitrygon akajei. The sequence continues at coordinate 20,326,243 of NC_133132.1, read as the reverse complement.
CCTCACCACCGTGTTCTGTGTACATTCAGTCAGAATAACCCTCACCACTGTGTTCTGTGTACATTCAGTCCAACGCACACTGCTGTGTTTTTTACACATTAAATCAGACTAAACTTCACCATCACCGTGCTCTATATATGTACACTCAGACTAATCCTCACAAACACTGTGTCTGTATACATACAGTCAGACTAACACTCACCACTGTGTTCTGTGCACATTCAGTCAGAATAACCCTCACCACTGTGTCTGTGTACATTCAGTCAGAATAACCCTCACCACCGTGTTCTGTGTACATTCAGTCAGAATAACCCCCACCACTGTGTTCTGTGTACATTCAGTCAGAATAACCCTCACCACCGTGTCTGTGTACATTCAGTCAGAATAACCCTCACCACAGTGTTCTGTGTACATTCAGTCAGAATAACCCTCACCACTGTGTTCTGTGCACATTCAGTCAGAATAACCCTCACCACTGTGTCTGTGTACATTCAGTCAGAATAAACCTCACCACTGTGTTCTGTGTACATTAAGTCCAACGCACTCTGGTGTGTTTTTTACACATTAACTCAGACTAAACTTCACCATCACCGAGCTCTATATATGTACACTCAGACTAATCCTCACAAACACTGTGAATGTATACATACAGTCAGACTAACCCTCACATCTGTCTGTGTACATTCAGTCAGAACAACCCTCACCACTGTGTTCTGTGTACATTCAGTCAGAATAACCCTCACCATTGTGTTCTGTGTACATTCAGTCAGAATAACCCTCACCGCTGTGTTCTGTGTACATACAATCAGAATAACCCTCACCACTGTGTTCTGTGAACATTCAGTCAGAATAACCCTCACCACTGTGTTCTGTGTACATTCAGTCAGAATACCCCTCAGCACCGTGTTCTGAGTACATTCAGTCAGAATAACCCTCACCAGCGTGTTCTGTGTACATTCAGTCAGAATAACCCTCACCACTGTGTCTGTGTACATTCAGTCAGAATAACCCTCACCACTGTGTTCTGTGCACATTCAGTCAGAATAACCCTCACCACTGTGCCTGTGTACATTCAGTCAGAATAACCCTCACTACTGTGTCTGTGTACATTGTCAGAATAACCCTCACCACTGTGTTCTGTGTACATTCAGTCAGAATAACCCTCAGCACCGTGTTCTGTGTACATTCAGTCAGAATAACCCTCACCAGCGTGTTCTGTGTACATTCAGTCAGAATAACCCTCACCACAGTGTCTGTGTACATTCAGTCAGAATAACCCTCACCACTGTGTTCTGTGTACATTCAGTCAGAATAACCCTCACCACCGTGTTCTGTGTACATTCAGTCAGAATAACCCTCACCACTGTGCCTGTGTACATTCAGTCAGAATAACCCTCACTACTGTATCTGTGTACATTCAGTCAGAATAACCCTCACCACCGTGTTCTGTGTACATTCAGTCAGAATAACCCTCACTACTGTGTCTGTGTACATTGTCAGAATAACCCTCACCACTGTGTTCTGTGTACATTCAGTCAGAATAACCCTCAGCACCGTGTTCTGTGTACATTCAGTCAGAATAACCCTCACCAGCGTGTTCTGTGTACATTCAGTCAGAATAACCCTCACCACAGTGTCTGTGTACATTCAGTCAGAATAACCCTCACCACTGTGTTCTGTGTACATTCAGTCAGAATAACCCTCACCACCGTGTTCTGTGTACATTCAGTCAGAATAACCCTCACCACTGTGCCTGTGTACATTCAGTCAGAATAACCCTCACTACTGTGTCTGTGTACATTCAGTCAGAATAACCCTCACCACCGTGTTCTGTGTACATTCAGTCAGAATAACCCTCACCACTGTGTTCTGTGTACATTCAGTCCAACGCACACTGCTGTGTTTTTTTACACATTAACTCAGACTAAACTTCACCATCACCGTGCTCTATATATGTACACTCAGACTAATCCTTACAAACACTGTGTCTGTATATATACAGTCAGACTAACCCTCACCACTGTCTGTGTACATTCAGTCAGAATAACCCTCACCACTGTGTTCTGTGTACATTCAGTCAGAATAACCCTCACCACAGTTTTCTGTGTACATTCAGTAAGAATAACCTTCACCACTGTGTTCTGTGTACATTCAGTCAGAATAACCCTCACCACTGTTTTCTGTGTACATTCAGTAAGAATAACCCTCACCACTGTGTTCTGTGTACATTCAGTCAGAATACCCCTCACCACTGTGTTATGTGTACATACAGTCAGAATAACCCTCACCACTGTGTCTGTGTACATTCAGTCAGAATAACCCTCACCACTGTGTTCTGTGTACTTTCAGTCAGAATAACCCTCACCAGTGTGTTCTGTGTACATTCAGTCCAACGCACACTGCTGTGTTTTTTTACACATTAACTCAGACTAAACTTCACCATCACCGTGCTCTATATATGTACACTCAGACAATTCCTCACAAGCACTGTGTCTGTATACATACAGTCAGACTAACCCTCACCACTGTGTTCAGTGCACATTCAGTCAGAATAACCCTCACCACTGTGTTCTGTGTACATACAGTCAGTATAACCCTCACCACTGTGTTCTGTGTACATTCAGTCAGACTAACCCTCACCACTGAGTTCTGTGTACATTCAGTCAGACTAACCCTCACCACTGTGTTCTGTGTACATACAGTCGGAATAACCCTCGCCACTGTGTTCTGTGTACATTCAGTCAGAATAACCCTCACCACTGTGTCTGTGTACATACAGTCAGAATAACCCTCACCACCGTGTTCTGTGTACATTCAGTCAGAATAACCCTCACCACCGTGTTCTGTGTACATTAAGTCCAACGCACACTGCTGTGTTTTTTACACATTAACTCAGACTAATCCTCACAAACACTGTGTCTGTATACATACAGTCAGACTAACCCTCCCCACTGTGTTCTGTGCACAATCAGTCAGAATAACCCTCACCACTGTGTCTGTGTACATTCAGTCAGAATAATCCTCACCACTGTGTTCTGTGTACATTCAGTCAGAATAACCCTCACCACTGTGTTCTGCGTACATACAGTCAGAATAACCCTCACCACTGTGTTCTCTGTACATACAGTCAGAATAACCCTCACCACTGTTTTCTGTGTACATTCAGTCAGAATAACCCTCACCACTGTGTTCTCTGTACATACAGTCAGAATAACCCTCACCACTGTTTTCTGTGTACATTCAGTCAGAATAACCCTCACCACTGTGTTCTGTGTACATTCAGTCCAACGCACACTGCTGTGTTTTTTTACACATTAACTCAGACTAAACTTCACCATCACCGTGCTCTATATATGTACACTCAGACTAATCCTCACAAACACTGTGTCTGTATACATACAGTCAGACTAACCCTCACCACTGTCTTCTGTGAACATTCAGTCAGAATAACCCTCACCACTGTGTTCTGTGTACATTCAGTCAGAATACCCCTCAGCACCGTGTTCTGTGTACATTCAGTCAGAATAACCCTCACCAGCGTGTTCTGTGTACATTCAGTCAGAATAACCCTCACCACTGTGTCTGTGTACATTCAGTCAGAATAACCCTCACCACTGTGTTCTGTGTACATTCAGTCAGAATAACCCACACCACTGTGCCTGTGTACATTCAGTCAGAATAACCCTCACTACTGTGTCTGTGTACATTGTCAGAATAACCCTCACCACTGTGTTCTGTGTACATTCAGTCAGAATAACCCTCAGCACCGTGTTCTGTGTACATTCAGTCAGAATAACCCTCACCAGCGTGTTCTGTGTACATTCAGTCAGAATAACCCTCACCACAGTGTCTGTGTACATTCAGTCAGAATAACCCTCACCACTGTGTTCTGTGTACATTCAGTCAGAATAACCCTCACCACCGTGTTCTGTGTACATTCAGTCAGAATAACCCTCACCACTGTGCCTGTGTACATTCAGTCAGAATAACCCTCACTACTGTGTCTGTGTACATTCAGACAGAATAACCCTCACCACCGTGTTCTGTGTACATTCAGTCAGAATAACCCTCACCACTGTGTTCTGTGTACATTCAGTCCAACGCACACTGCTGTGTTTTTTACACATTAAATCAGACTAAACTTCACCATCACCGTGCTCTATATATGTACACTCAGACTAATCCTCACAAACACTGTGTCTGTATACATACAGTCAGACTAACCCTCACCACTGTGTTCTGTGCACATTCAGTCAGAATAACCCTCACCACTGTGTCTGTGTACATTCAGTCAGAATAACCCTCACCACCGTGTTCTGTGTACATTCAGTCAGAATAACCCTCACCACCGTGTTCTGTGTATATTCAGTCAGAATAACCCCCACCACTGTGTTCTGTGTACATTCAGTCAGAATAACCCTCACCACCGTGTCTGTGTACATTCAGTCAGAATAACCCTCACCACTGTGTTCTGTGCACATTCAGTCAGAATAACCCTCACCACTGTGTTCTGTGCACATTCAGTCAGAATAACCCTCACCACAGTGTTCTGTGTACATTCAGTCAGAATAACCCTCACCACAGTGTTCTGTGTACATTCAGTCAGAATAACCCTCACCACAGTGTTCTGTGTACATTCAGTCAGAATAACCCTCACCACTGTGTTCTGTGCACATTCAGTCAGAATAACCCTCACCACTGTGTTCTGTGCACATTCAGTCAGAATAACCCTCACCACAGTGTTCTGTGTACATTCAGTCAGAATAACCCTCACCACAGTGTTCTGTGTACATTCAGTCAGAATAACCCTCACCACTGTGTTCTGTGTACATTCAGTCAGAATAACCCTCACCAGAGTGTTCTGTGTACATTCAGTCAGAATAACCCTCACCACTGTGTTCTGTGCACATTCAGTCAGAATAACCCTCACCACTGTGTCTGTGTACATTCAGTCAGAATAAACCTCACCACTGTGTTCTGTGTACATTAAGTCCAACGCACTCTGGTGTGTTTTTTACACATTAACTCAGACTAAACTTCACCATCACCGAGCTCTATATATGTACACTCAGACTAATCCTCACAAACACTGTGAATGTATACATACAGTCAGACTAACCCTCACATCTGTCTGTGTACATTCAGTCAGAACAACCCTCACCACTGTGTTCTGTGTACATTCAGTCAGAATAACCCTCACCATTGTGTTCTGTGTACATTCAGTCAGAATAACCCTCACCGCTGTGTTCTGTGTACATACAATCAGAATAACCCTCACCACTGTGTTCTGTGAACATTCAGTCAGAATAACCCTCACCACTGTGTTCTGTGTACATTCAGTCAGAATACCCCTCAGCACCGTGTTCTGTGTACATTCAGTCAGAATAACCCTCACCAGCGTGTTCTGTGTACATTCAGTCAGAATAACCCTCACCACTGTGTCTGTGTACATTCAGTCAGAATAACCCTCACCACTGTGTTCTGTGCACATTCAGTCAGAATAACCCTCACCACTGTGCCTGTGTACATTCAGTCAGAATAACCCTCACTACTGTGTCTGTGTACATTGTCAGAATAACCCTCACCACTGTGTTCTGTGTACATTCAGTCAGAATAACCCTCAGCACCGTGTTCTGTGTACATTCAGTCAGAATAACCCTCACCAGCGTGTTCTGTGTACATTCAGTCAGAATAACCCTCACCACAGTGTCTGTGTACATTCAGTCAGAATAACCCTCACCACTGTGTTCTGTGTACATTCAGTCAGAATAACCCTCACCACCGTGTTCTGTGTACATTCAGTCAGAATAACCCTCACCACTGTGCCTGTGTACATTCAGTCAGAATAACCCTCACTACTGTGTCTGTGTACATTCAGTCAGAATAACCCTCACCACCGTGTTCTGTGTACATTCAGTCAGAATAACCCTCACTACTGTGTCTGTGTACATTGTCAGAATAACCCTCACCACTGTGTTCTGTGTACATTCAGTCAGAATAACCCTCAGCACCGTGTTCTGTGTACATTCAGTCAGAATAACCCTCACCAGCGTGTTCTGTGTACATTCAGTCAGAATAACCCTCACCACAGTGTCTGTGTACATTCAGTCAGAATAACCCTCACCACTGTGTTCTGTGTACATTCAGTCAGAATAACCCTCACCACCGTGTTCTGTGTACATTCAGTCAGAATAACCCTCACCACTGTGCCTGTGTACATTCAGTCAGAATAACCCTCACTACTGTGTCTGTGTACATTCAGTCAGAATAACCCTCACCACCGTGTTCTGTGTACATTCAGTCAGAATAACCCTCACCACTGTGTTCTGTGTACATTCAGTCCAACGCACACTGCTGTGTTTTTTACACATTAAATCAGACTAAACTTCACCATCACCGTGCTCTATATATGTACACTCAGACTAATCCTCACAAACACTGTGTCTGTATACATAGTCAGACTAACCCTCACCACTGTGTTCTGTGCACATTCAGTCAGAATAACCCTCACCACTGTGTCTGTGTACATTCAGTCAGAATAACCCTCACCACCGTGTTCTGTGTACATTCAGACAGAATAACCCTCACCACCGTGTTCTGTGTATATTCAGTCAGAATAACCCCCACCACTGTGTTCTGTGTACATTCAGTCAGAATAACCCTCACCACCGTGTCTGTGTACATTCAGTCAGAATAACCCTCACCACTGTTTTCTGTGTACATTCAGTAAGAATAACCTTCACCACTGTGTTCTGTGTACATTCAGTCAGAATAACCCTCACCACTGTTTTCTGTGTACATTCAGTAAGAATAACCCTCACCACTGTGTTCTGTGTACATTCAGTCCAACGCACACTGCTGTGTTTTTTTACACATTAACTCAGACTAAACTTCACCATCACCGTGCTCTATATATGTACACTCAGACAATTCCTCACAAGCACTGTGTCTGTATACATACAGTCAGACTAACCCTCACCACTGTGTTCAGCGCACATTCAGTCAGAATAACCCTCACCACTGTGTTCTGTGTACATACAGTCAGTATAACCCTCACCACTGTGTTCTGTGTACATTCAGTCAGACTAACCCTCACCACTGAGTTCTGTGTACATTCAGTCAGACTAACCCTCACCACTGTGTTCTGTGTACATACAGTCGGAATAACCCTCGCCACTGTGTTCTGTGTACATTCAGTCAGAATAACCCTCACCACTGTGTCTGTGTACATACAGTCAGAATAACCCTCACCACCGTGTTCTGTGTACATTCAGTCAGAATAACCCTCACCACCGTGTTCTGTGTACATTAAGTCCAACGCACACTGCTGTGTTTTTTACACATTAACTCAGACTAATCCTCACAAACACTGTGTCTGTATACATACAGTCAGACTAACCCTCCCCACTGTGTTCTGTGCACAATCAGTCAGAATAACCCTCACCACTGTGTCTGTGTACATTCAGTCAGAATAATCCTCACCACTGTGTTCTGTGTACATTCAGTCAGAATAACCCTCACCACTGTGTTCTGCGTACATACAGTCAGAATAACCCTCACCACTGTGTTCTCTGTACATACAGTCAGAATAACCCTCACCACTGTTTTCTGTGTACATTCAGTCAGAATAACCCTCACCACTGTGTTCTGTGAACATTCAGTCAGAATAACCCTCACCAGTGTGTTCTGTGTACATTCAGTCCAACGCACACTGCTGTGTTTTTTTACACATTAACTCAGACTAAACTTCACCATCACCGTGCTCTATATATGTACACTCAGACTAATCCTCACAAACACTGTGTCTGTATACATACAGTCAGACTAACCCTCACCACTGTCTTCTGTGAACATTCAGTCAGAATAACCCTCACCACTGTGTTCTGTGTACATTCAGTCAGAATACCCCTCAGCACCGTGTTCTGTGTACATTCAGTCAGAATAACCCTCACCAGCGTGTTCTGTGTACATTCAGTCAGAATAACCCTCACCACTGTGTCTGTGTACATTCAGTCAGAATAACCCTCACCACTGTGTTCTGTGTACATTCAGTCAGAATAACCCTCACCACTGTGCCTGTGTACATTCAGTCAGAATAACCCTCACTACTGTGTCTGTGTACATTGTCAGAATAACCCTCACCACTGTGTTCTGTGTACATTCAGTCAGAATAACCCTCAGCACCGTGTTCTGTGTACATTCAGTCAGAATAACCCTCACCAGCGTGTTCTGTGTACATTCAGTCAGAATAACCCTCACCACAGTGTCTGTGTACATTCAGTCAGAATAACCCTCACCACTGTGTTCTGTGTACATTCAGTCAGAATAACCCTCACCACCGTGTTCTGTGTACATTCAGTCAGAATAACCCTCACCACTGTGCCTGTGTACATTCAGTCAGAATAACCCTCACAACTGTGTCTGTGTACATTCAGTCAGAATAGCCCTCACCACCGTGTTCTGTGTACATTCAGTCAGAATAACCCTCACCACTGTGTCTGTGTACATTCAGTCAGAATAACCCTCACCACCGTGTTCTGTGTACATTCAGTCAGAATAACCCTCACCAAGGTGTTCCGTGTACATTCAGTCAGAATAACCCTCACCACTGTGTCTGTGTACATTCAGTCAGAATAACCCTCACCACTGTGTTCTGTGTACACTCAGTCAGAATAACCCTCACCACTGAGTTCTGTGTACATTCAGTCAGAAAAACCATCACCACTGTGTTCTGTGTACATTCAGTCAGAATAACCCTCACCACTGGGTTCTGTGTACATTCAGTCAGAATAACCCTCACCACTGTGTTCTGTGTACTTTCAGTCAGAATAACCCTCACCAGTGTGTTCTGTGTACATTCAGTCCAACGCACACTGCTGTGTTTTTTTACACATTAACTCAGACTAAACTTAACCATCACCGTGCTCTATATATGTACACTCAGACTAATCCTCACAAACACTGTGTCTGTACACATACAGTCAGACTAACCCTCACCACTGTCTGTGTACATTCAGTCAGAATAACCCTCACCACTGTGTTCTGTGTACATTCAGTCAGAATAACCCTCACCACTGTGTTCTGTGTACATTCAGTCAGAATAACCCTCACCACTGTGTTCTGTGTACATTCAGTCAGAATAACCCTCACCACTGTGTTCTGTTTACATTCAGTCAGAATAACCCTAACCACTGTGTTCTGTGTACATTTAGTCAGAATAACCCTCAGCACCGTGTTCTGTGTACATTCAGTCAGAATAACCCTCACCACCGTGTTCTGTGTACATTCAGTCAGAATAATCCTCACCACTCTGTCTGTATACATTCAGTCAGAATAACCCTCACCACTGTGTCTGTGTACATTCAGTCAGAATAACCCTCACCACTGTGTCTGTGTACATTCAGTCAGAATAACCCTCACCACAGTGTTCTGTGTACATTCAGTCAGAGAAAACCTCACCACCGTGTTCTGTGTACATTCAGTCAGAATAATCCTCACCACTGTGTCTGTATACATTCAGTCAGAATAACCCTCACCACTGTGTCTGTGTACATTCAGTCAGAATAACCCTCACCACTGTGTCTGTGTACATTCAGTCAGAATAACCCTCATCACTGTGTTCTGTGTACATTCAGTCAGAATAACCCTCACCACTGTGTTCTGTGTACATTCAGTCAGAATAACCCTCACCACTGTGTCTGTGTACATTCAGTCAGAATAACCCTCACCACCGTGTTCTGCGTACATTCAGTCAGAATAACCCTCACCACCGTGTTGTGTACATTCAGTCAGAATAACCCTCACCACCGTGTTCTGTGTACATTCACTCAGAATAACCCTCACCACTGTATCTGTGTACAATCAGTCAGAATAACCCTCACCACTGTGTTCTGTGTACATTCAGTCAGAATAACCCTCACCACTGTGTTCTGTGTACATTCAGTCAGAATAACCCTCACCACTGTGTCTGTGTACATTCAGTCAGAATAACCCTCACCACTGTGTTCTGTATACATACAGTCAGAATAACCCTCACCACCGTTTTCTGTGCACATTCAGTCAGAATAACCCTCACCACTGTGACTGTATACATAGTCAGAATAACCCTCAGCACCGTGATCTGTGTACATTCAGTCAGATTAACCCTCACGACTGTGTTCTGTGTACATTCAGTCAGAATAACCCTCACTACTGTGTCGGTGTACATTCAGTCAGAATAACCCTCAGCACCGTGTTCTGTGTACATTCAGTCAGAATAACCCTCACCACTGTGTCTGTGTACATTCAGTCAGAATAACTCTCACCAATGTGTCTGTATACATACAGTCAGAATAACCCTCACCACTGTGTTCTGTGTACATTCAGTCAGAATAACCTCACCACCGGATCTGTATACATACAGTCAGATTAACCCTCACAAACACTGTGCCTGTATACATACAGTCAGAATAACCCTCACCACTGTGTCTGTGTACATTCAGTCAGAATAACCCTCACCACCGTGTTCTGTGTACATTCAGTCAGAATAACCCTCACCACCGTGTTCTGTGTATATTCAGTCAGAATAACCACCACCACTGTGTTCTGTGTACATTCAGTCAGAATAACCCTCACCACTGTGTTCTGTGTACATACAGTCAGAATAACCCTCACGACTGTGTTCTGTGTACATTCATTCAGAATAACCCTCACCACTGTGTTCTGTGTACATTCAGTCAGAATAACCCTCACCACTGTGTTCTGTGTACAATCAGTCAGAATAACCCTCACCACTGTGTTCTGTGTACATTCAGTCAGAATAACACTCACCACTGTGTTCTGTGTACATTCAGTCAGAATAACCCTCACCACCGTGTTCTGTGTACATTCAGTCAGAATAACCCTCACCACTGTGCCTGTGTACATTCAGTCAGAATAACCCTCACTACTGTGTCTGTGTACATTCAGTCAGAATAACCCTCACCACTGTGTTCTGTGTACATTCAGTCCAACGCACACTGCTGTGTTTTTTACACATTAAATCAGACTAAACTTCACCATCACCGTGCTCTATATATGTACACTCAGACTAATCCTCACAAAAAGTGTGTCTGTATACATACAGTCAGACTAACCCTCACCACTGTGTTCTGTGCACATTCAGTCAGAATAACCCTCACCACTCTGTCTGTGTACATTCAGTCAGAATAACCCTCACCACCGTGTTCTGTGTACATTCAGTCAGAATAACCCTCACCACCGTGTTCTGTGTATATTCAGTCAGAATAACCCTCACCACCGTGTTCTGTGTACTTTCAGTCAGAATAACCCTCACCACTGTGTTCTGTGTACATACAGTCAGACTAACACTCACCACTGTTTTCTGTGTACATTCAGTCAGAATAACCCTCACCACTGTGTTCTGTGTACATACAGTCAGAATAATCCTCACCACTGTGTTCTGTGTACATTCAGTCAGAATAACCCTCACCACTGTGTTCTGCGTACATACAGTCAGAATAACCCTCACCACTGTGTTCTCTGTACATACAGTCAGAATAACCCTCACTACTGTTTTCTGTGTACATTCAGTCAGAATACCCTCACCACTGTGTTCTGTGTACATTCAGTCCAACGCACACTGCTGTGTTTTTTTACACATTAACTCAGACTAAACGTCACCATCACCGTGCTCTATATATGTACACTCAGACTAATCCTCACAAACACTCTGTCTGTATACATACAGTCAGACTAACCCTCACCACTGTCTGTGTACATTCAGTCAGAATACCCCTCAGCACCGTGTTCTGTGTACATTCAGTCAGAATAACCCTCACCACTGTGCTCTGTGTACATTCAGTCAGAATAACCCTCACCACTGTTTTCTGTGTACATTCAGTCAGAATAACCCTCACCACTGTGTCTGTGTACATTCAGTCAGAATACCCCTCAGCACCGTGTTCTGTGTACATTCAGTCAGAATAACCCTCACCACTGTGTTCTGTGTACATTCAGTCAGAATAACCCTCACCAGCGTGTTCTGTGTACATTCAGTCAGAATAACCCTCACCACTGTCTGTGTACATTCAGTCAGAATAACCCTCACCACTGTCTGTGTACATTCAGTCAGAATAACCCTCACCACTGTGTTCTGTGTACATTCAGTCAGAATAACCCTCACCAGCGTGTTCTGTGTACATTCAGTCAGAATAACCCTCACCACTGTGTTCTGTGTACATTCAGTCAGAATAACCCTCACCACTGTCTGTGTACATTCAGTCAGAATACCCCTCAGCACCGTGTTCTGTGTACATTCAGTCAGAATAACCCTCACCACTGTGTTCTGTGTACATTCAGTCAGAATAACCCTCACCAGCGTGTTCTGTGTACATTCAGTCAGAATAACCCTCACCACTGTGTCTGTGTACATTCAGTCAGAATAACCCTCACCACTGTGTTCTGTGTACATTCAGTCAGAATAACCCTCACCACTGTGCCTGTGTACATTCAGTCAGAATAACCCTCACTACTGTGTCTGTGTACATTGTCAGAATAACCCTCACCACTGTGTTCTGTGTACATTCAGTCAGAATAACCCTCAGCACCGTGTTCTGTGTACATTCAGTCAGAATAACCCTCACCAGCGTGTTCTGTGTACATTCAGTCAGAATAACCCTCACCACAGTGTCTGTGTACATTCAGTCAGAATAACCCTCACCACTGTGTTCGGTGTACATTCAGTCAGAATAACCCTCACCACCGTGTTCTGTGTACATTCAGTCAGAATAACCCTCACCACTGTGCCTGTGTACATTCAGTCAGAATAACCCTCACTACTGTGTCTGTGTACATTCAGTCAGAATAACCCTCACCACCGTGTTCTGTGTACATTCAGTCAGAATAACCCTCACCACTGTGTTCTGTGTACATTCAGTCCAACGCACACTGCTGTGTTTTTTACACATTAAATCAGACTAAACTTCACCATCACCGTGCTCTATATATGTACACTCAGACTAATCCTCACAAACACTGTGTCTGTATACATACAGTCAGACTAACCCTCACCACTGTGTTCTGTGCACATTCAGTCAGAATAACCCTCACCACTGTGTCTGTGTACATTCAGTCAGAATAACCCTCACCACCGTGTTCTGTGTACATTCAGTCAGAATAACCCTCACCACCGTGTTCTGTGTATATTCAGTCAGAATAACCCCCACCACTGTGTTCTGTGTACATTCAGTCAGAATAACCCTCACCACCGTGTCTGTGTACATTCAGTCAGAATAACCCTCACCACAGTGTTCTGTGTACATTCAGTCAGAATAACCCTCACCACTGTGTTCTGTGCACATTCAGTCAGAATAACCCTCACCACTGTGTCTGTGTACATTCAGTCAGAATAAACCTCACCACTGTGTTCTGTGTACATTAAGTCCAACGCACTCTGGTGTGTTTTTTACACATTAACTCCGACTAAACTTCACATCACCGAGCTCTATATATGTACACTCAGACTAATCCTCACAAACACTGTGAATGTATACATACAGTCAGACTAACCCTCACATCTGTCTGTGTACATTCAGTCAGAACAACCCTCACCACTGTGTTCTGTGTACATTCAGTCAGAATAACCCTCACCATTGTGTTCTGTGTACATTCAGTCAGAATAACCCTCACCGCTGTGTTCTGTGTACATACAATCAGAATAACCCTCACCACTGTGTTCTGTGAACATTCAGTCAGAATAACCCTCACCACTGTGTTCTGTGTACATTCAGTCAGAATACCCCTCAGCACCGTGTTATGTGTACATTCAGTCAGAATAACCCTCACCAGCGTGTTCTGTGTACATTCAGTCAGAATAACCCTCACCACTGTGTCTGTGTACATTTAGTCAGAATAACCCTCACCACTGTGTTCTGTGCACATTCAGTCAGAATAACCCTCACCACTGTGCCTGTGTACATTCAGTCAGAATAACCCTCACTACTGTGTCTGTGTACATTGTCAGAATAACCCTCACCACTGTGTTCTGTGTACATTCAGTCAGAATAACCCTCAGCACCGTGTTCTGTGTACATTCAGTCAGAATAACCCTCACCAGCGTGTTCTGTGTACATTCAGTCAGAATAACCCTCACCACAGTGTCTGTGTACATTCAGTCAGAATAACCCTCACCACTGTGTTCTGTGTACATTCAGTCAGAATAACCCTCACCACCGTGTTCTGTGTACATTCAGTCAGAATAACCCTCACCACTGTGCCTGTGTACATTCAGTCAGAATAACCCTCACTACTGTGTCTGTGTACATTCAGTCAGAATAACCCTCACCACCGTGTTCTGTGTACATTCAGTCAGAATAACCCTCACTACTGTGTCTGTGTACATTGTCAGAATAACCCTCACCACTGTGTTCTGTGTACATTCAGTCAGAATAACCCTCAGCACCGTGTTCTGTGTACATTCAGTCAGAATAACCCTCACCACTGTGTCTGTGTATATTCAGTCAGAATAACCCTCACCACTGTGTTCTGTGTACATTCAGTCAGAATAACCCTCACCACCGTGTTCTGTGTACATTCAGTCAGAATAACCCTCACCACTGTGCCTGTGTACATTCAGTCAGAATAACCCTCACTACTGTGTCTGTGTACATTCAGTCAGAATAACCCTCACCACCGTGTTCTGTGTACATTCAGTCAGAATAACCCTCACCACTGTGTTCTGTGTACATTCAGTCCAACGCACACTGCTGTGTTTTTTACACATTAAATCAGACTAAACTTCACCATCACCGTGCTCTATATATGTACACTCAGACTAATCCTCACAAACACTGTGTCTGTATACATACAGTCAGACTAACCCTCACCACTGTGTTCTGTGCACATTCAGTCAGAATAACCCTCACCACTGTGTCTGTGTACATTCAGTCAGAATAACCCTCACCACCGTGTTCTGTGTACATTCAGTCAGAATAACCCTCACCACCGTGTTCTGTGTATATTCAGTCAGAATAACCCCCACCACTGTGTTCTGTGTACATTCAGTCAGAATAACCCTCACCACCGTGTCTGTGTACATTCAGTCAGAATAACCCTCACCACAGTGTTCTGTGTACATTCAGTCAGAATAACCCTCACCACTGTGTTCTGTGCACATTCAGTCAGAATAACCCTCACCACTGTGTCTGTGTACATTCAGTCAGAATAACCCTCACCACTGTGTTCTGTGTACAATCAGTCAGAATAACCCTCACCACTGTGTTGTGTACATTCAGTAAGAATAACCCTCACCACTGTGTTCTGTGTACATTCAGTCCAACGCACACTGCTGTGTTTTTTTACACATTAACTCAGACTAAACTTCACCATCACCGTGCTCTATATATGTACACTCAGACTAATCCTTACAAACACTGTGTCTGTATATATACAGTCAGACTAACCCTCACCACTGTCTGTGTACATTCAGTCAGAATAACCCTCACCACTGTGTTCTGTGTACATTCAGTCAGAATAACCCTCACCACTGTTTTCTGTGTACATTCAGTAAGAATAACCTTCACCACTGTGTTCTGTGTACATTCAGTCAGAATAACCCTCACCACTGTTTTCTGTGTACATTCAGTAAGAATAACCCTCACCACTGTGTTCTGTGTACATTCAGTCCAACGCACACTGCTGTGTTTTTTTACACATTAACTCAGACTAAACTTCACCATCACCGTGCTCTATATATGTACACTCAGACAATTCCTCACAAGCACTGTGTCTGTATACATACAGTCAGACTAACCCTCACCACTGTGTTCAGTGCACATTCAGTCAGAATAACCCTCACCACTGTGTTCTGTGTACATACAGTCAGTATAACCCTCACCACTGTGTTCTGTGTACATTCAGTCAGACTAACCCTCACCACTGAGTTCTGTGTACATTCAGTCAGACTAACCCTCACCACTGTGTTCTGTGTACATACAGTCGGAATAACCCTCGCCACTGTGTTCTGTGTACATTCAGTCAGAATAACCCTCACCACTGTGTCTGTGTACATACAGTCAGAATAACCCTCACCACCGTGTTCTGTGTACATTCAGTCAGAATAACCTCACCACTATGCTCTGTGTACATTCAGTCAGAATAACCCTCACCACAGTGTTCTGTGTATATTCAGTCAGAATAACCCTCACCACAGTGTTCTGTGTACATTCAGTCAGAATAACCCTCACCACTGTGTCTGTGTACATTCAGTCAGAATAACCCTCACCACCGTGTTCTGTGTACATTAAGTCCAACGCACACTGCTGTGTTTTTTACACATTAACTCAGACTAATCCTCACAAACACTGTGTCTGTATACATTCAGTCAGAATAACCCTCACCACTGTGTTCTGTGTTCATACAGTCAGAATAACCCTCACCACTGTGTTCTGTGTACATACAGTCAGAATAACCCTCACCACTGTTTTCTGTGTACATTCAGTGAGAATAACCCTCACCACTGTGTTCTGTGTAACATTCAGTCCAACGCACACTGCTGTGTTTTTTTATACATTAAATCAGACTAAACTTCACCATCACCGTGCTCTATATATGTACACTCAGACTAATCCTCACAAACACTGTGTCTGTATACATACAGTCAGACTAACCCTCCCCACTGTGTTCTGTGCACAATCAGTCAAAATAACCCTCACCACTGTGTCTGTGTACATTCAGTCAGAATAACCCTCACCACTGTGTTCTGTGTACATTCAGTCAGAATAAACCTCACCACTTTGTCTGTGTACATTCAGTCAGAATAACCCTCACCACCGTGTTCTGTGTACATTCAGTCAGAATAACCCTCACCACCGTGTCTGTGTACATTCAGTCAGAATAACCCTCACCACCGTGTTCTGTGTACATTCAGTCAGAATAACCCTCACCACTGTGTTCTGTGTACATTCAGTCAGAATAACCCTCACCACTGTTTTCTGTGTACATTCAGTCAGAATAACCCTCACCACTGTGTCTGTGCACATTCAGTCAGAATAACCCTCACCACTGTGTTCTGTGTACATACAATCAGAATAACCCTCACCACCGTGTTATGTGTACATTCAGTCAGAATAACCCTCACCACTGTGTTCTGTGTACATTCAGTCAGAATAACCCTCACCGCTGTGTTCTGTGTACATACTATCAGAATAACCCTCACCACTGTGCTCTGTGTACATACAGTCAGAATAACCCTCACCACTGTGTTCTGTGTACATTCAGTCAGAATAACCCTCACCACTATGTCTGTGTACATTCAGTCAGAATGACCCTCACCACTGTGTTCTGTGTACATTCAGTCAGAATAACTCTCACCACTGTGTTCTGTGTACATTCAGTCCAACGCACACTGCTGTGTTTTTTTACACATTAACTCAGACTAAACTTAACCATCACCGTGCTCTATATATGTACACTCAGAGTAATCCTCACAAACACTGTGTCTGTATACATACAGTCAGACTAACCCTCACCACTGTCTGTGTACATTCAGTCAGAATAACCCACACCACTGTGTTCTGTGTACATTCAGTCAGAATATCCCTCACCACCGTGTTCTGTGTACATTCAGTCAGAATAACCCTCACCACTGTGCCTGTGTACATTCAGTCAGTCAGAATAACCCTCATTACTGTGTCTGTGTACATTCAGTTAGAATAACCCTCACCACCGTGTTCTGTGTACATTCAGTCAGAATAACCCTCACCACTGTGTTCTGTGTACATTCAGTCAGAATAACTCTCACCACTGTGTTCTGTGTACATTCACTCAGAATAACCCTCACCACTGTGTTCTGTGTACAATCAGTCAGAATAACCCTCACCACTGTGTTCTGTGTACATTCAGTCAGAATAACCCTCACCACTGTGTTCTGTGTACATTCAGTCAGAATAACCCTCACCACTGTGTTCTGTGTACATTCAGTCAGAATAACCCTCAGCACCGTGTTCTGTGTACATTCAGTCAGAATAACCCTCACCAGCGTGTTCTGTGTACATTCAGTCAGAATAACCCTCACCACTGTGTCTGTGTACATTCAGTCAGAATAACCATCACCACTGTGTTCTGTGTACATTCAGTCAGAATAACCCTCACCACCGTGTTCTGTGTACATTCAGTCAGAATAACCCTCAACACTGTGCCTGTGTACATTCAGTCAGAATAACCCTCACTACTGTGTCTGTGAACATTCAGTCAGAATAACCCTCACCACCGTGTTCTGTGTACATTCAGTCAGAATAACCCTCACCACTGTGTTCTGTGTACATTCAGTCCAACGCACACTGCTGTGTTTTTTACACATTAAATCAGACTAAACTTCACCATCACCGTGCTCTATATATGTACACTCAGACTAATCCTCACAAACACTGTGCCTGTATACATACAGTCAGAATAACCCTCACCACTGTGTCTGTGTACATTCAGTCAGAATAACCCTCACCACCGTGTTCTGTGTACATTCAGTCAGAATAACCCTCACCACCGTGTTCTGTGTATATTCAGTCAGAATAACCCCCACCACTGTGTTCTGTGTACATTCAGTCAGAATAACCCTCACCACTGTGTTCTGTGTACATACAGTCAGAATAACCCTCACCACTGTGTTCTGTGTACATTCATTCAGAATAACCCTCACCACCGTGTTCTGTGTACATTCAGTCAGAATAACCCTCACCACCGTGTTCTGTGTATATTCAGTCAGAATAACCCCCACCACTGTGTTCTGTGTACATTCAGTCAGAATAACCCTCACCACTGTGTTCTGTGTACATACAGTCAGAATAACCCTCACCACTGTGTTCTGTGTACATTCATTCAGAATAACCCTCACCACTGTGTTCTGTGTACATTCAGTCAGAATAACCCTCGCCACTGTGTTCTGTGTACAATCAGTCAGAATAACCCTCACCACTGTGTTCTGTGTACATTCAGTCAGAATAACACTCACCACTGTGTTCTGTGTACATTCAGTCAGAATAACCCTCACCACCGTGTTCTGTGTAGATTCAGTCAGAATAACCCTCACCACTGTGCCTGTGTACATTCAGTCAGAATAACCCTCACTACTGTGTCTGTGTACATTCAGTCAGAATAACCCTCACCACTGTGTTCTGTGTACATTCAGTCCAACGCACACTGCTGTGTTTTTTACACATTAAATCAGACTAAACTTCACCATCACCGTGCTCTATATATGTACACTCAGACTAATCCTCACAAAAAGTGTGTCTGTATACATACAGTCAGACTAACCCTCACCACTGTGTTCTGTGCACATTCAGTCAGAATAACCCTCACCACTGTGTCTGTGTACATTCAGTCAGAATAACCCTCACCACCGTGTTCTGTGTACATTCAGTCAGAATAACCCTCACCACCGTGTTCTGTGTATATTCAGTCAGAATAACCCTCACCACCGTGTTCTGTGTACTTTCAGTCAGAATAACCCTCACCACTGTGTTCTGTGTACATACAGTCAGACTAACACTCACCACTGTTTTCTGTGTACATTCAGTCAGAATAACCCTCACCACTGTGTTCTGTGTACAGACAGTCAGAATAACCCTCAGCACTGTGTTCTGTGTACATTCAGTCAGAATAACCCTCACCACTGTGTTCTGTATACATACAGTCAGATTAACCCTCACCACAGTGTTCTGTCTACAGTCAGAATAACCCTCACCACAGTGTCTGTGTACATTCAGTCAGAATAACCCTCACCACTGTGTTCTGTGTACATTCAGTCCAACGCACACTGCTGTGTTTTTTTACACATTAACTCAGACTAAACTTCACCATCACCGTGCTCTATATATGTACACTCAGACTAATCCTTACAAACACTGTGTCTGTATACATACAGTCAGACTAACCCTCACCACTGTCTGTGTACATTCAGTCAGAATAACCCTCACCACTGTGTTCTGTGTACATTCAGTCAGAATAACCCTCACCACTGTTTTCTGTGTACATTCAGTAAGAATAACCTTCACCACTGTGTTCTGTGTACATTCAGTCAGAATAACCCTCACCACTGTGTTCTGTGTACATACAGTCAGAATAACCCTCGCCACTGTGTTCTGTGTACATTCAGTCAGAATAACCCTCACCACTGTGTCTGTGTACATACAGTCAGAATAACCCTTACCACCGTGTTCTGTGTACATTCAGTCAGAATAATCCTCACCACTATGCTCTGTGTACATTCAGTCAGAATAACCCTCACCACAGTGTTCTGTGTATATTCAGTCAGAATAACCCTCACCACAGTGTTCTGTGTACATTCAGTCAGAATAACCCTCACCACTGTGTCTGTGTACATTCAGTCAGAATAACCCTCACCACCGTGTTCTGTGTACATTAAGTCCAACGCACACTGCTGTGTTTTTTACACATTAACTCAGACTAATCCTCACAAACACTGTGTCTGTATACATTCAGTCAGAATAAACCTCACCACTGTGTTCTGTGTTCATACAGTCAGAATAACCCTCACCACTGTGTTCTGTGTACATACAGTCAGAATAACCCTCACCACTGTTTTCTGTGTACATTCAGTGAGAATAACCCTCACCACTGTGTTCTGTGTAACATTCAGTCCAACGCACACTGCTGTGTTTTTTTACACATTAAATCAGACTAAACTTCACCATCACCGTGCTCTATATATGTACACTCAGACTAATCCTCACAAACACTGTGTCTGTATACATACAGTCAGACTAACCCTCACCACTGTGTTCTGTGCACATTCAGTCAGAATAACCCTCACCACCGTGTTCTGTGTACATTCAGTCAGAATAACCCTCACCACCGTGTCTGTGTACATTCAGTCAGAATAACCCTCACCACCGTGTTCTGTGTACATTCAGTCAGAATAACCCTCACCACTGTGTTCTGTGTACATTCAGTCAGAATAACCCTCACCACTGTTTTCTGTGTACATTCAGTCAGAATAACCCTCACCACTGTGTCTGTGCACATTCAGTCAGAATAACCCTCACCACTGTGTTCTGTGTACATACAATCAGAATAACCCTCACCACCGTGTTATGTGTACATTCAGTCAGAATAACCCTCACCACTGTGTTCTGTGTACATTCAGTCAGAATAACCCTCACCGCTGTGTTCTGTGTACATACTATCAGAATAACCCTCACCACTGTGCTCTGTGTACATACAGTCAGAATAACCCTCACCACTGTGTTCTGTGTACATTCAGTCAGAATAACCCTCACCACTGTGTCTGTGTACATTCAGTCCATCGCACACTGCTGTGTTTTTTTACACATTAACTCAGACTAAACTTAACCATCACCGTGCTCTATATATGTACACTCAGACTAATCCTCACAAACACTCTGTCTGTATACATACAGTCAGACTAACCCTCACCACTGTCTGTGTACATTCAGTCAGAATAACCCACACCACTGTGTTCTGTGTACATTCAGTCAGAATAACTCTCACCACCGTGTTCTGTGTACATTCAGTCAGAATAACCCTCACCACTGTGCCTGTGTACATTCAGTCAGTCAGAATAACCCTCACTACTGTGTCTGTGTACATTCAGTCAGAATAACCCTCACCACCGTGTTCTGTGTACATTCAGTCAGAATAACCCTCACCACTGTGTTCTGTGTACATTCAGTCAGAATAACCCTCACCACTGTGTTCTGTGTACATTCACTCAGAATAACCCTCACCACTGTGTTCTGTGTACAATCAGTCAGAATAACCCTCACCACTGTGTTCTGTGTACATTCAGTCAGAATAACCCTCACCACTGTGTTCTGTGTACATTCAGTCAGAATAACCCTCACCACTGTGTTCTGTGTACATTCAGTCAGAATAACCCTCAGCACCGTGTTCTGTGTACATTCAGTCAGAATAACCCTCACCACTGTGTCTGTGTACATTCAGTCAGAATAACCATCACCACTGTGTTCTGTGTACATTCAGTCAGAATAACCCTCACCACCGTGTTCTGTGTACATTCAGTCAGAATAACCCTCACCACTGTGCCTGTGTACATTCAGTCAGAATAACCCTCACTACTGTGTCTGTGTACATTCAGTCAGAATAACCCTCACCACCGTGTTCTGTGTACATTCAGTCAGAATAAACCTCACCACTGTGTTCTGTGTACATTCAGTCCAACGCACACTGCTGTGTTTTTTACACATTAAATCAGACTAAACTTCACCATCACCGTGCTCTATATATGTACACTCAGACTAATCCTCACAAACACTGTGCCTGTATACATACAGTCAGACTAACCCTCACCACTGTGTTCTGTGCACATTCAGTCAGAATAACCCTCACCACTGTGTCTGTGTACATTCAGTCAGAATAACCCTCACCACCGTGTTCTGTGTACATTCAGTCAGAATAACCCTCACCACCGTGTTCTGTGTATATTCAGTCAGAATAACCCCCACCACTGTGTTCTGTGTACATTCAGTCAGAATAACCCTCACCACTGTTCTGTGTACATACAGTCAGAATAACCCTCACCACTGTGTTCTGTGTACATTCATTCAGAATAACCCTCACCACTGTGTTCTGTGTACATTCAGTCAGAATAACCCTCACCACTGTGTTCTGTGTACAATCAGTCAGAATAACCCTCACCACTGTGTTCTGTGTACATTCAGTCAGAATAACACTCACCACTGATTTCTGTGTACATTCAGTCAGAATAACCCTCACCACCGTGTTCTGTGTACATTCAGTCAGAATAACCCTCACCACTGTGCCTGTGTACATTTAGTCAGAATAACCCTCACTACTGTGTCTGTGTACATTCAGTCAGAATAACCCTCACCACTGTGTTCTGTGCACATTTAGTCCAACGCACACTGCTGTGTTTTTTACACATTAAATCAGACTAAACTTCACCATCACCGTGCTCTATATATGTACACTCAGACTAATCCTCACAAACACTGTGTCTGTATACATACATTCAGACTAACCCTCACCACTGTGTTCTGTGCACATTCAGTCAGAATAACCCTCACCACTGTGTCTGTGTACATTCAGTCAGAATAACCCTCACCACCGTGTTCTGTGTACATTCAGTCAGAATAACCCTCACCACCGTGTTCTGTGTATATTCAGTCAGAATAACCCTCACCACCGTGTTCCGTGTACTTTCAGTCAGAATAACCCTCACCACTGTGTTCTGTGTACATACAGTCAGACTAACACTCACCACTGTTTTCTGTGTACATTCAGTCACAATAACCCTCACCACTGTGTTCTGTGTACATACAGTCAGAATAACCCTCAGCACTGTGTTCTGTGTACATTCAGTCAGAATAACCCTCACCACTGTGTTCTGTATACATACAGTCAGATTAACCCTCACCACAGTGTTCTGTCTACAGTCAGAATAACCCTCACCACAGTGTCTGTGTACATTCAGTCAGAATAACCCACACCACTGTGTTCTGTGTACATTCAGTCAGAATAACCCTCACCACCGTGCCTGTGTACATTCAGTCAGAATAACCCTCACTACTGTGTCTGTGTACATTCAGTCAGAATAACCCTCACCACTGTGTTCTGTGTACATTCAGTCAGAATAACCCTCACCACTGTGTTCTGTGTACATTCACTCAGAATACCCCTCACCACTGTGTTCTGTGTACTTTCAGTCAGAATAACCCTCACCACTGTGTTCTGTGTACATTCAGTCCAACGCACACTGCTGTGTTTTTTTTACACATTAACTCAGACTAAACTTGACCATCACCGTGCTCTATATATGTACACTCAGACTAATCCTCACAAACACTGTGTCTGTATACATACAGTCAGACTAACCCTCACCACTGTCTGTGTACATTCAGTCAGAATAACCCACACCACTGTGTTCTGTGTACATTCAGTCAGAATAACCCTCACCACCGTGTTCTGTGTACATTCAGTCAGAATAACCCTCACCACTGTGCCTGTGTACATTCAGTCAGAATAACCCTCACCACCGTGTTCTGTGTACATTCAGTCAGAATAACCCTCACCACCGTGTTCTGTGTACATTAAGTCCAACGCACACTGCTGTGTTTTTTACACATTAACTCAGACTAATCCTCACAAACACTGTGTCTGTATACATTCAGTCAGAATAACCCTCACCACTGTGTTCTGTGTTCATACAGTCAGAATAACCCTCACCACTGTGTTCTGTGTACATACAGTCAGAATAACCCTCACCACTGTTTTCTGTGTACATTCAGTGAGAATAACCCTCACCACTGTGTTCTGTGTAACATTCAGTCCAACGCACACTGCTGTGTTTTTTTACACATTAAATCAGACTAAACTTCACCATCACCGTGCTCTATATATGTACACTCAGACTAATCCTCACAAACACTGTGTCTGTATACATACAGTCAGACTAACCCTCCCCACTGTGTTCTGTGCACAATCAGTCAGAATAACCCTCACCACTGTGTCTGTGTACATTCAGTCAGAATAACCCTCACCACTGTGTTCTGTGTACATTCAGTCAGAATAAACCTCACCACTTTGTCTGTGTACATTCAGTCAGAATAACCCTCACCACCGTGTTCTGTGTACATTCAGTCAGAATAACCCTCACCACCGTGTCTGTGTACATTCAGTCAGAATAACCCTCACCACCGTGTTCTGTGTACATTCAGTCAGAATAACCCTCACCACTGTGTTCTGTGTACATTCAGTCAGAATAACCCTCACCACTGTTTTCTGTGTACATTCAGTCAGAATAACCCTCACCACTGTGTCTGTGCACATTCAGTCAGAATAACCCTCACCACTGTGTTCTGTGTACATACAATCAGAATAACCCTCACCACCGTGTTATGTGTACATTCAGTCAGAATAACCCTCACCACTGTGTTCTGTGTACATTCAGTCAGAATAACCCTCACCGCTGTGTTCTGTGTACATACTATCAGAATAACCCTCACCACTGTGCTCTGTGTACATACAGTCAGAATAACCCTCACCACTGTGTTCTGTGTACATTCAGTCAGAATAACCCTCACCACTGTGTCTGTGTACATTCAGTCCATCGCACACTGCTGTGTTTTTTTACACATTAACTCAGACTAAACTTAACCATCACCGTGCTCTATATATGTACACTCAGACTAATCCTCACAAACACTCTGTCTGTATACATACAGTCAGACTAACCCTCACCACTGTCTGTGTACATTCAGTCAGAATAACCCACACCACTGTGTTCTGTGTACATTCAGTCAGAATAACTCTCACCACCGTGTTCTGTGTACATTCAGTCAGAATAACCCTCACCACTGTGCCTGTGTACATTCAGTCAGTCAGAATAACCCTCACTACTGTGTCTGTGTACATTCAGTCAGAATAACCCTCACCACCGTGTTCTGTGTACATTCAGTCAGAATAACCCTCACCACTGTGTTCTGTGTACATTCAGTCAGAATAACCCTCACCACTGTGTTCTGTGTACATTCACTCAGAATAACCCTCACCACTGTGTTCTGTGTACAATCAGTCAGAATAACCCTCACCACTGTGTTCTGTGTACATTCAGTCAGAATAACCCTCACCACTGTGTTCTGTGTACATTCAGTCAGAATAACCCTCACCACTGTGTTCTGTGTACATTCAGTCAGAATAACCCTCAGCACCGTGTTCTGTGTACATTCAGTCAGAATAACCCTCACCACTGTGTCTGTGTACATTCAGTCAGAATAACCATCACCACTGTGTTCGGTGTACATTCAGTCAGAATAACCCTCACCACCGTGTTCTGTGTACATTCAGTCAGAATAACCCTCACCACTGTGCCTGTGTACATTCAGTCAGAATAACCCTCACTACTGTGTCTGTGTACATTCAGTCAGAATAACCCTCACCACCTTGTTCTGTGTACATTCAGTCAGAATAACCCTCACCACTGTGTCTGTGTACATTCAGTCCATCGCACACTGCTGTGTTTTTTTACACATTAACTCAGACTAAACTTAACCATCACCGTGCTCTATATATGTACACTCAGACTAATCCTCACAAACACTCTGTCTGTATACATACAGTCAGACTAACCCTCACCACTGTCTGTGTACATTCAGTCAGAATAACCCACACCACTGTGTTCTGTGTACATTCAGTCAGAATAACTCTCACCACCGTGTTCTGTGTACATTCAGTCAGAATAACCCTCACCACTGTGCCTGTGTACATTCAGTCAGTCAGAATAACCCTCACTACTGTGTCTGTGTACATTCAGTCAGAATAACCCTCACCACCGTGTTCTGTGTACATTCAGTCAGAATAACCCTCACCACTGTGTTCTGTGTACATTCAGTCAGAATAACCCTCACCACTGTGTTCTGTGTACATTCACTCAGAATAACCCTCACCACTGTGTTCTGTGTACAATCAGTCAGAATAACCCTCACCACTGTGTTCTGTGTACATTCAGTCAGAATAACCCTCACCACTGTGTTCTGTGTACATTCAGTCAGAATAACCCTCACCACTGTGTTCTGTGTACATTCAGTCAGAATAACCCTCAGCACCGTGTTCTGTGTACATTCAGTCAGAATAACCCTCACCACTGTGTCTGTGTACATTCAGTCAGAATAACCATCACCACTGTGTTCGGTGTACATTCAGTCAGAATAACCCTCACCACCGTGTTCTGTGTACATTCAGTCAGAATAACCCTCACCACTGTGCCTGTGTACATTCAGTCAGAATAACCCTCACTACTGTGTCTGTGTACATTCAGTCAGAATAACCCTCACCACCTTGTTCTGTGTACATTCAGTCAGAATAAACCTCACCACTGTGTTCTGTGTACATTCAGTCCAACGCACACTGCTGTGTTTTTTACACATTAAATCAGACTAAACTTCACCATCACCGTGCTCTATATATGTACACTCAGACTAATCCTCACAAACACTGTGCCTGTATACATACAGTCAGACTAACCCTCACCACTGTGTTCTGTGCACATTCAGTCAGAATAACCCTCACCACTGTGTCTGTGTACATTCAGTCAGAATAACCCTCACCACCGTGTTCTGTGTACATTCAGTCAGAATAACCCTCACCACCGTGTTCTGTGTATATTCAGTCAGAATAACCCCCACCACTGTGTTCTGTGTACATTCAGTCAGAATAACCCTCACCACTGTGTTCTGTGTACATACAGTCAGAATAACCCTCACCACTGTGTTCTGTGTACATTCATTCAGAATAACCCTCACCACTGTGTTCTGTGTACATTCAGTCAGAATAACCCTCACCACTGTGTTCTGTGTACAATCAGTCAGAATAACCCTCACCACTGTGTTCTGTGTACATTCAGTCAGAATAACACTCACCACTGATTTCTGTGTACATTCAGTCAGAATAACCCTCACCACCGTGTTCTGTGTACATTCAGTCAGAATAACCCTCACCACTGTGCCTGTGTACATTTAGTCAGAATAACCCTCACTACTGTGTCTGTGTACATTCAGTCAGAATAACCCTCACCACTGTGTTCTGTGTACATTCAGTCCAACGCACACTGCTGTGTTTTTTACACATTAAATCAGACTAAACTTCACCATCACCGTGCTCTATATATGTACACTCAGAGTAATCCTCACAAACACTGTGTCTGTATACATACAGTCAGAATAACCCTCACCACTGTGTTCTGTGTACATACAGTCAGACTAACCCTCACCACTATTTTCTGTGTACATTCAGTCAGATTAACCCTCACCAGTGTTCTGTCTACAGTCAGAATAACCCTCACCACAGTGTCTGTGTACATTCAGTCAGAATAACCCACACCACTGTGTTCTGTGAACATTCAGTCAGAATAACCCGCACCACTGTGTTCTGTGTACATTCAGTCAGAATAACCCTCACCACTGTGTCTGTGTACATTCAGTCAGAATAACCCTCACCACCGTGTTCTGTGTACATTCAGTCAGAATAACCCTCACCACTGTGTCTGTGTACATTCAGTCAAAATAACCCTCACCACTGTGTTCTGTGTACATTCAGTCAGAATAACCCTCACCACTGTGTTCTGTGTACATTCAGGCAGAATAACCGTCACCACCGTGTTCTGTGTACATTCAGTCAGAATAACCCTCACCACTGTGCCTGTGTACATTCAGTCAGAATAACCCTGACTACAGTGTCTGTGTACATTCAGTCAGAATAACCCTCACCACCGTGTTCTGTGTACATTCAGTCAGAATAACCCCGACCACTGTGTTCTGTGTACATTCAGTCAGAATAACCCTCACCACTGTGTTCTGTGTACATTCAGTCAGAATAACCCACACCACTGTGTTCTGTGTACATTCAGTCAGAATAACCCTCACCACTGTGTTCGGTGTACATTCATTCAGAATAACCCTCACCACTGTGTTCTGTGTACATTCAGTCAGAATAACCCTCACCACTATGTTCTGTACAATCAGTCAGAATAACCCTCACCACTGTGTTCTGTGTACAATCAGTCAGAATAACCCTCACCACTGTGTTGTGTACATTCAGTTAGAATAACCCTCACCAGCGTGTTCTGTGTACATTCAGTCAGAATAACCCTCACCACTGTGTTCTGTGTACATTCAGTCAGAATAACCCTCACCACTGTGTTCTGTGTACAATCAGTCAGAATAACCCTCACCACTGTGTTCTGTGTACAATCAGTCAGAATAACCCTCACCACTGTGTTGTGTACATTCAGTTAGAATAACCCTCACCAGCGTGTTCTGTGTACATTCAGTCAGAATAACCCTCACCAGCGTGTTCTGTGTACATTCAGTCTGAATAACCCTCACCACTGTGTCTGTGTACATTCAGTCAGAATAACCCTCACTACTGTGTCTGTGTACATTCAGTCAGAATAACCCTCACCACCGTGTTCTGTGTACATTCAGTCAGAATAACCCTCACCACTGTGTTCTGTGTACATACAGTCAGACTAACCCTCACCACTATTTTCTGTGTACATTCAGTCAGATTAACCCTCACCAGTGTTCTGTCTACAGTCAGAATAACCCTCACCACAGTGTCTGTGTACATTCAGTCAGAATAACCCACACCACTGTGTTCTGTGAACATTCAGTCAGAATAACCCGCACCACTGTGTTCTGTGTACATTCAGTCAGAATAACCCTCACCACTGTGTCTGTGTACATTCAGTCAGAATAACCCTCACCACCGTGTTCTGTGTACATTCAGTCAGAATAACCCTCACCACTGTGTCTGTGTACATTCAGTCAAAATAACCCTCACCACTGTGTTCTGTGTACATTCAGTCAGAATAACCCTCACCACTGTGTTCTGTGTACATTCAGGCAGAATAACCGTCACCACCGTGTTCTGTGTACATTCAGTCAGAATAACCCTCACCACTGTGCCTGTGTACATTCAGTCAGAATAACCCTGACTACAGTGTCTGTGTACATTCAGTCAGAATAACCCTCACCACCGTGTTCTGTGTACATTCAGTCAGAATAACCCCGACCACTGTGTTCTGTGTACATTCAGTCAGAATAACCCTCACCACTGTGTTCTGTGTACATTCAGTCAGAATAACCCACACCACTGTGTTCTGTGTACATTCAGTCAGAATAACCCTCACCACTGTGTTCGGTGTACATTCATTCAGAATAACCCTCACCACTGTGTTCTGTGTACATTCAGTCAGAATAACCCTCACCACTGTGTTCTGTACAATCAGTCAGAATAACCCTCACCACTGTGTTCTGTGTACAATCAGTCAGAATAACCCTCACCACTGTGTTGTGTACATTCAGTTAGAATAACCCTCACCAGCGTGTTCTGTGTACATTCAGTCAGAATAACCCTCACCACTGTGTTCTGTGTACATTCAGTCAGAATAACCCTCACCACTGTGTTCTGTGTACAATCAGTCAGAATAACCCTCACCACTGTGTTCTGTGTACAATCAGTCAGAATAACCCTCACCACTGTGTTGTGTACATTCAGTTAGAATAACCCTCACCAGCGTGTTCTGTGTACATTCAGTCAGAATAACCCTCACCAGCGTGTTCTGTGTACATTCAGTCTGAATAACCCTCACCACTGTGTCTGTGTACATTCAGTCAGAATAACCCTCACTACTGTGTCTGTGTACATTCAGTCAGAATAACCCTCACCACCGTGTTCTGTGTACATTCAGTCAGAATAACCCTCACCACTGTGTTCTGTGTACATTCAGTCAGAATAACCCTCACCACTGTGTTCTGTGTACATTCAGTCAGAATAACCCTCACCACTGTGTTCTGTGTACATACAGTCAGAATAACCCTCACCACCGTGTTCTGTGTACATTCAGTCAGAATAACCCTCACCACCGTGTTCTGTGTACATTCAGTCCAAAGCACACTGCTGTTTTTTTACACATTAACTCAGACTAAACTTCACCATCACCGTGCTCTATATATGTACACTCAGACTAATCCTTACAAACACTGTGTCTGTATACATTCAGTCAGAATAACCCTCACCACTGTGTTCTGTGTACATTCAGTCAGAATAACCCTCACCACTGTGTTCTGTGTACAATCAGTCAGAATAACCCTCACCACTGTGTTCTGTGTACATTCAGTCAGAATAACCCTCACCACTGTGTTCTGTGTACATTCACTCAGAATAACCCTCACCACTGTGTTCTGTGTACATTCACTCAGAATAACCCTCACCACTGTGTTCTGTGTACAATCAGTCAGAATAACCCTCACCACTGTGTTCTGTGTACATTCAGTCAGAATAACCCTCACCACTGTGTTCTGTGTACATTCAGTCAGAATAACCTTCACCACTGTGTTCTGTGTACATTCAGTCAGAATAATCCTCAGCACCGTGTTCTGTGTACATTCAGTCAGAATAACCCTCACCAGCGTGTTCTGTGTACATTCAGTCAGAATAACCCTCACCACTGTGTCTGTGTACATTCAGTCAGAATAACCCTCACCACTGTGTTCTGTGTACATTCAGTCAGAATAACCCTCACCACCGTGTTCTGTGTACATTCAGTCAGAATAACCCTCACCACTGTGCCTGTGTACATTCAGTCAGAATAACCCTGACTACAGTGTCTGTGTACATTCAGTCAGAATAACCCTCACCACCGTGTTCTGTGTACATTCAGTCAGAATAACCCCGACCACTGTGTTCTGTGTACATTCAGTCAGAATAACCCTCACCACTGTGTTCTGTGTACATTCAGTCAGAATAACCCACACCACTGTGTTCTGTGTACATTCAGTCAGAATAACCCTCACCACTGTGTTCGGTGTACATTCATTCAGAATAACCCTCACCACTGTGTTCTGTGTACATTCAGTCAGAATAACCCTCACCACTATGTTCTGTACAATCAGTCAGAATAACCCTCACCACTGTGTTCTGTGTACAATCAGTCAGAATAACCCTCACCACTGTGTTGTGTACATTCAGTTAGAATAACCCTCACCAGCGTGTTCTGTGTACATTCAGTCAGAATAACCCTCACCACTGTGTTCTGTGTACATTCAGTCAGAATAACCCTCACCACTGTGTTCTGTGTACAATCAGTCAGAATAACCCTCACCACTGTGTTCTGTGTACAATCAGTCAGAATAACCCTCACCACTGTGTTGTGTACATTCAGTTAGAATAACCCTCACCAGCGTGTTCTGTGTACATTCAGTCAGAATAACCCTCACCAGCGTGTTCTGTGTACATTCAGTCTGAATAACCCTCACCACTGTGTCTGTGTACATTCAGTCAGAATAACCCACACCACTGTGTTCTGTGTACATTCAGTCAGAATAACCCTCACCACTGTGTTCGGTGTACATTCATTCAGAATAACCCTCACCACTGTGTTCTGTGTACATTCAGTCAGAATAACCCTCACCACTGTGTTCTGTACAATCAGTCAGAATAACCCTCACCACTGTGTTCTGTGTACAATCAGTCAGAATAACCCTCACCACTGTGTTGTGTACATTCAGTTAGAATAACCCTCACCAGCGTGTTCTGTGTACATTCAGTCAGAATAACCCTCACCACTGTGTTCTGTGTACATTCAGTCAGAATAACCCTCACCACTGTGTTCTGTGTACAATCAGTCAGAATAACCCTCACCACTGTGTTCTGTGTACAATCAGTCAGAATAACCCTCACCACTGTGTTGTGTACATTCAGTTAGAATAACCCTCACCAGCGTGTTCTGTGTACATTCAGTCAGAATAACCCTCACCAGCGTGTTCTGTGTACATTCAGTCTGAATAACCCTCACCACTGTGTCTGTGTACATTCAGTCAGAATAACCCTCACTAATGTGTCTGTGTACATTCAGTCAGAATAACCCTCACCACCGTGTTCTGTGTACATTCAGTCAGAATAACCCTCACCACTGTGTTCTGTGTACATTCAGTCAGAATAACCCTCACCACTGTGTTCTGTGTACATTCAGTCAGAATAACCCTCACCACTGTGTTCTGTGTACATACAGTCAGAATAACCCTCACCACCGTGTTCTGTGTACATTCAGTCAGAATAACCCTCACCACCGTGTTCTGTGTACATTCAGTCCAAAGCACACTGCTGTTTTTTTACACATTAACTCAGACTAAACTTCACCATCACCGTGCTCTATATATGTACACTCAGACTAATCCTTACAAACACTGTGTCTGTATACATTCAGTCAGAATAACCCTCACCACTGTGTTCTGTGTACATTCAGTCAGAATAACCCTCACCACTGTGTTCTGTGTACAATCAGTCAGAATAACCCTCACCACTGTGTTCTGTGTACATTCAGTCAGAATAACCCTCACCACTGTGTTCTGTGTACATTCACTCAGAATAACCCTCACCACTGTGTTCTGTGTACATTCACTCAGAATAACCCTCACCACTGTGTTCTGTGTACAATCAGTCAGAATAACCCTCACCACTGTGTTCTGTGTACATTCAGTCAGAATAACCCTCACCACTGTGTTCTGTGTACATTCAGTCAGAATAACCTTCACCACTGTGTTCTGTGTACATTCAGTCAGAATAATCCTCAGCACCGTGTTCTGTGTACATTCAGTCAGAATAACCCTCACCAGCGTGTTCTGTGTACATTCAGTCAGAATAACCCTCACCACTGTGTCTGTGTACATTCAGTCAGAATAACCCTCACCACTGTGTTATGAGTACATTCAGTCAGAATAACCCTCACCACTGTGTTCTGTGTACATTCAGTCAGAATAACCCTCACCACTGTGTTCTGTGTACATTCAGTCAGAATAACCCTCACCAGCGTGTTCTGTGTACATTCAGTCAGAATAACCCTCACCACTGTGTCTGTGTACATTCAGTCAGAATAACCCTCACCACTGTGTTATGAGTACATTCAGTCAGAATAACCCTCACCACTGTGTTCTGTGTACATTCAGTCAGAATAACCCTCACCACTGTGTTCTGTGTACATTCAGTCAGAATAACCCTCACCACTGTGTTCTGTGTACATTCAGTCAGAATAACCCTCACCACTGTGTTCTGTGTACATTCAGTCAGAATAACCCTCACCACCGTGTTCTGTGTACATTCAGTCAGAATAGCCCTCACCACTGTGCCTGTGTACATTCAGTCAGAATAACCCTCGCTACTCTGTCTGTGTACATTCAGTCAGAATAACCCTCACCACCGTGTTCTGTGTACATTCAGTCAGAATAACCCTCACCACTGTGTTCTGTGTACATTCAGTCCAACGCACACTGCTGTGTTTTTTACACATTAAATCAGACTAAACTTCACCATCACCGTGCTCTATATATGTACACTCAGACTAATCCTCACAAACACTGTGTCTGTATACATACAGTCAGACTAACCCTCACCACTGTGTTCTGTGCACATTCAGTCAGAATAACCCTCACCACTGTGTCTGTGTACATTCAGTCAGAATAACCCTCACCACTGTGTTCTGTGTACATTCAGTCAGAATAACCCTCACCACCGTGTTCTGTGTACATACAGTCAGACTAACCCTCACCACTGTGTTCTGTGCACATTCAGTCAGAATAACCCTCACCACTGTGTTCTGTGTACATTCAGTCAGAATAACCCTCACCACTGTGTTCTGTGTATATTCAGTCAGAATAACCCTCACCACCGTGTTCTGTGTACATTCAGTCAGAATAACCCTCACCACTGTGTTCTGTGTACATTCAGTCCAACGCACACTGCTGTGTTTTTTACACATTAAATCAGACTAAACTTCACCATCACCGTGCTCTATATATGTACACTCAGAGTAATCCTCACAAACACTGTGTCTATACATACAGTCAGACTAACCCTCACCACTGTGTTCTGTGCACATTCAGTCAGAATAACCCTCACCACTGTGTTCTGTGTACAATCAGTCAGAATAACCCTCACCACTGTGTTCTGTGTACATTCAGTCAGAATAACCCTCACCACTGTGTTCTGTGTACATTCAGTCAGAATAACCCCGACCACTGTGTTCTGTGTACATTCAGTCAGAATAACCCTCACCACTGTGTTCTGTGTACATTCAGTCAGAATAACCCTCACCACTGTGTTCTGTGTGCATTCATTCAGAATAACCCTCACCACTGTGTTCTGTGTACATTCAGTCAGAATAACCCTCACCACTGTGTTCTGTGTACAATCAGTCAGAATAACCCTCACCACTGTGTTCTGTGTACATTCAGTCAGAATAACCCTCACCACTGTGTTCTGTGTACATTCATTCAGAATAACCCTCACCACTGTGTTCTGTGTACATTCAGTCAGAATAACCCTCACCACTGTGTTCTGTGTACAATCAGTCAGAATAACCCTCACCACTGTGTTCTGTGTACAATCAGTCAGAATAACCCTCACCACTGTGTTGTGTACAGTCAGTTAGAATAACCCTCACCAGCGTGTTCTGTGTACATTCAGTCAGAATAACCCTCACCACTGTGTTCTGTGTACATTCAGTCAGAATAACCCTCACCACTGTGTTCTGTGTACAATCAGTCAGAATAACCCTCACCACTGTGTTCTGTGTACAATCAGTCAGAATAACCCTCACCACTGTGTTGTGTACATTCAGTTAGAATAACCCTCACCAGCGTGTTCTGTGTACATTCAGTCAGAATAACCCTCAGCACTGTGTTCTGTGTACATTCAGTCTGAATAACCCTCACCACTGTGTCTGTATACATACAGTCAGACTAACCCTCACCACTGTGTCTGTGTACATTCAGTCAGAATAACCCTCACCACTGTGTCTGTGTACATTCAGTCAGAATAACCCTCACCACTGTTTTCTGTGTACATTCAGTCAGAATAACCCTCACCACTGTGTTCCGTGTACATTCAGTCAGAATAACCCTCACCACTGTGTTCTGTGCACATTCAGTCAGAATAACCCTCACCACTGTGTCTGTGTACATTCAGTCAGAATAACCCTCACCACTGTGTTCCGTGTACATTCAGTCAGAATAACCCTCACCACTGTGTTCCGTGTACATTCAGTCAGAATAACCCTCACCACTGTTTTCTGTGTACATTCAGTCAGAATAACCCTCACCACTGTGTCTGTGTACATTCAGTCAGAATAACCCTCACCACTGTGTTCTGTGTACATTCAGTCAGAATAACCCTCACCACTGTGTTCTGTGTACATACAGTCAGAATAACCCTCACCACCGTGTTCTGTGTACATTCAGTCAGAATAACCCTCACCACCGTGTTCTGTGTACATTCAGTCAGATTAACCCTCACCACTGTGTTCTGTGTACATTCAGTCCAACGCACACTGCTGTGTTTTTTACACATTAACACAGAGTAAACTTCACCATCACCGTGCTCTATATATGTACACTCAGACTAATCCTCACAAACACTGTGTCTGTATACATACAGTCAGATTAACCCGCACCACTGTGTTCTGTGCACTTTCAGTCAGAATAACCCTCACCACTGTGTTCTGTGTACATTCAGTCAGAATAACCCTCACCACTGTGTCTGTGTACATTCAGTCAGAATAACCCTCACCACTGTGTTTGGTGTACATACAGTCAGACTAACCCTCACCACTGTGTCCGGTACAGTCAGACTAACCCTCACCACCACTGTGTTCTGTGTTAGTACAGTCCGCATTATTAATCACGTTACCAATTTTTTTAAAAGCTGCAAACTTGCTAACCATAACTCCTCCATCCACACACAAACTGTTGAAGTAAACATGTATATACGGATGACATCGAATGCAGACTCTGCTAAGCTAGAAACCTCTTTAGATCAATGAGCAACATGTGAGGATCAACCAAGTGCAGCATCCACACCAGGATGAAGCTGTACCAGCGCTGTGAGCTGTCCACACTCTTGTATGGGTCAGAATGCCAGCGCGTGACAGCCAGCCACCTTGCCAAGCTGCTGTCATGAGCCTCCGGAAGATCCTCCTGATTTTCTGGCCAAGATGGATTTCTAACTCCTCGGAGGACAGAGCCACAATCATCATGAGGAAATGTTGGAGATGGATTGGGCATGTGATGAGGAGAGAGGCCACTCCAAGACAACACTTACTGGACTCCTGAAGGGTGGAGGAAATACGGGAGACCGAAGGCATCATGGTGTCATACTGTAGAGGCAGAATTGAGGACCCTGAACCACACCTGGAACACGATAGAGAAGATGGCCAAGGACAGACAGAGATGGAGAACCTTCATTGCTGCACTAAACGCCAGTGGCATAATGGGCTGTAAGTAACTACCGGTAATGTATTGATCAAGGAACAATATACGATATATAATATGTTGATCAAGGAAGAATTGAAACTAGAATTGTTGGGGAGTGGGAACCGAACTGAAGAGACAGCGGAAGGGGTGGTTGGCTGACAAATAGGGAAAGCTTGTAGACAGTGCGAGGAGGAGGATAGGCAGGTGATAGAGAAGGGACAGATGGTTTGAGATGTGTCTATTTTAATGCAAGGAGTGTTGTGAACAAAGCAGATGAGCTTAGAGTGTGGATCAGCACTTGGAGCTATGATGTTGTGGCCATTACAGAGACTTGGATGGTGCAGGAATGGTTACTTACGAGTGCCGGGCTTTAGATATTTCAGAAAAGACAGGGAGGGAGTCAAGAGGAGGCATGGCACTGCTGATCAGAGATAGTGTCACAGCTGCAGAAAAGGAGGAAGTCAATAGACAATAGGTGCAGAAGTAGACCATTCGGCCCTTCGAGCTTGCACCGCCATTTTGAGATCATGGCTGATCATCTACTATCAATATCCGGTTCCTGCCCTGTCCCCATATCCATTGATTCCCCTATCCATAAGATACCTATCTAGCTCCTTCTTGAAAGCATCCAGAGAATTGGCCTCCACTACCTTCCTAGGCAGTGCATTCCAGACCCCCACAACTCTCTGGGAGAAGAAGTTTTTCCTTAACTCTGTCCTAAATGACCTACCCCTTATTCTCAAACCATGCCCTCTGGGTACTGGACTCTCCCAGCATCTGGAACATATTTCCTGCCTCTATCTTGTCCAATCCCTTAATAATCCTATATGTTTCAATCAGATCCCCTCTCAATCTCAATTCCAGCGTGTACAAGCCCAGTCTCTCTAACCTCTCTGCGTAAAACAGTCCGGACATCCCAGGAATTAATCTCGTGAATCTACGCTGCACTTCCTCTACAGCCAGGATGTCCTTCCTTAACCCTGGAGACCAAAACTGTACACAATACTCCAGGTGTGGTCCCACCAGGGCCCTGTACAAATGCAAGAGGATTTCCTTGCTCTTGTACTCAATTCCCTTTGTAATAAAGGCCAACATTCCATTAGCCTTCTTCACTGCCTGCTGCACTTGCTCATTCACCTTCAGTGACTGATGAACAGGTACTCCTAGATCTCTTTGTATTTCTCCCTTACCTAACTCTACACCGTTCAGATAATAATCTGCCTTCCTGTTCTTACTCCCAAAGTGGATAACCTCACACTTATTCACATTAAACGTCATCTGCCAAGTATCTGCCCACTCACCCAGCCTATTCAAGCCAACCAGTTTTCTATCCATGCCAATGTCTTCCCCCTGATGCCCTGAGCTTTGATTTTACCCACCAATCTCCTATGTGGGACCTTATCAAATGCCTTCTGAAAGTCGAGGTACACTACATCCACTGGATCTCCCCCGTCTAACTTCCTGGTTACATCCTCGAAAAACTCCAACAGATTAGTCAAGCATGATTTATCCTTGGTAAATCCATGCTGGCTCGGCCCAATCCTATCACTGCTATCTAGATATGTCACTATTTCATCCTTAATAATGGACTCTAGCATCTTCCCCACCACCGATGTCAGGCTGACAGGTCGATAGTTCTCTGTTTTCTCCCTCCCTCCTTTCTTAAAAAGTGGGATAACATTAGCCATTCTCCAATCCTCAGGAACTGATCCTGAATCTAAGGAACATTGGAAAATGATTACCAATGCATCCGCAATTTCCAGGGCCACCTCCTTTAGTACCCTAGGATGCAGACCATCTGGACCTGGGGATTTGTCAGCCTTCAGTCCCATCAGTCTTCTCATCACCGTTTCCTTCCTAATGTCAATCTGTTTCATTTCCTCTGTTACCCTATGTCCTTGGCCCATCCATACATCTGGGAGATTGCTTGTGTCTTCCTTAGTGAAAACAGATCTAAAGTACTCATTAAATTCTTCTGCCATTTCTCTGTTTCCCAAAACAATTTCACCCAATTCATTCTTCAAGGGCCCAACATTGTTCTTATCTATCTTCTTTTTATTCACATACCTAAAAAAGCTTTTGCTATCTTCCTTTATATTCCTGGCTAGCTTGCGTTCGTACCTCATTTTTTCTTCCCTTATTGTCTTTTTAGTTAAGTTCTGTTGTTCCTTAAAAATTTCCCAATCATCTGTCCTCCCACTCACCTTAGCTCTGTCATACTTCCTTTTTTTTAATGCTATGCAATCTCTGACTTCCTTTGGCAACCACTGTGGCCCCTTTCCCCCCTTTGAATCCTTCCTTCTCTGGGGGATGAACTGATTTTGCACCTTGTGCATTATTCCCACGAATACCTGCCATTGCTGTTCCACTGTCTTTTCTGCTAGGCTATCCGTCCAGTCAACTTTGGCCAGCTCCTCCCTCATGGCTCCATAGTTTCCCCTATTCTTCTGCAACACTGACACCTCCGAGCTGCCCTTATCCTTCTCAAATTGCAGATAAAAACATCATATTATGATCACTACCTCCTAATGGCTCCTTTACTGCAAGATCGCTTATCAAATCCTGTTCATTACATGACACTAAATCCAGAGTAGTCTTGTCCCATGGAGGGATTGTCAGCTGAGTCTCTGTGGGTGGTAGTCAGAAACAGGAAGGGGTCAATAACTCTACTGGGTGTTTTTATAGACCACCCAATAGTAACAGGGACATGGAGGAGCAGATAGAGAGACAGATTCTGGAAAGGTGTAATAATAACAGGGTTGTTGTAGTGGGAGGTTTTAATTTCCCCAATATTGATTGGCATCTCCCTAGAGTGAGGAGATTAGAAGGGGTAGAATTTGTTAGGTGTGTTCAGGAAGGTTTCCTGACACAATATGTAGATAAGCCTACAAGAGGAGAGGCTGTACTTGATCTGGTATTGGGAAACAAACCTGGTCGGGTGTCAGATCTCTCAGTGGGAGAGTTTTTTGGAGATGGTGATCACAATTCTATCTCCTTTACCACAGCATTGGAGGGGGATAGGAACAGACAAGTTAGGAAAGAGGAATTAATTGGAGTAAGGGGAAATATGAGGCTATCAGGCAGGTACTTGAAAGCATAAATTGGGAACAGATGCTCTCAGGGAAATGTACGGCAGAACTGTGGCAAATGTTCAGGGGATATTTGTGAGACGTTCTGCTTAGGTACGTTCCAGTGAGACAGGGAAAGGATGGTAGGGTACAGGAACTGTGGTGTACAAAGGCTGTTGTAAATTTAGTCAAGCAGAAAAGAAAAGCTTATGAAAGGTTCACAAATCCCCAAGGCATTCTACAAGTATGTGAAGAGCAAGAGGATAAGACGTGAAAGAATAGAACCCATCAAGTGTGACAGTGGAAAAGTGTGTATGGAACTGGAGGAGATAGCAGAGGTACTTAATGAATACTTTGCTTCAGTATTCACTATGGAAAAGGATCTTGGCAATTGTAGGGATGACTTACAGCAGACTGAAAGTTTGAGTATATAGACATTAAGAAAGAGGATGTGCTGGAAAGCATCAGGTTGGATAAGTCACTGGGACCAGATGAGATGTACCCCAGGCTACTGTGGAAGGCGAGGGAGGAGATTGCTGAGCCTCTGGCGATGATCTTTGCATCATCAATGGGGATGGAAGAGGTTCAGGAAGATTGGAGGGTTGTGGATGTTGTTCCCTTATTCAAGAGAGGGAGTAGAGATAGCCCAGAAAATTATAGAGCAGTGAGTCTTACTTCAGTGGTTGGTAAGTTGATGGAGAAGATCCTGAGAGGCAGGATTTATGAACATTTGGAGAGGTATATGATTAGGAGTAGTCAGCATGGCTTTGTCAAAGGCAGGTTGTGCCTTACAAGCCTGACCGAATTTTTTGAGGATGTGACTAAACATATTGATGAAGGAAGAGCAGTAGATGTAGTGTATATGGATTTCAGCAAGGCATCAAATGCAAGGTTACCCCATGCAAGGCTTATTGAGAAAGTAAGGAGGCATGGGATCCAAGGGGACCTTGCTTTGTGGATTGAGAATTAGCTTGCCCACAGAAGGCAAAGAGTAGTTGTAGACGGGTCACATTCTGCATGGAGGTCTGTGACCAGTGGTGTGCCTCAGGGATCTGTTCTGGGACCCCTTCTGTTCGTGATTTTTATAAATGACCTGGACGAGGAAGTGGAGGGATGGGTCAGTAAGTCTGCTGATGACACAAAGGTTGGGGGTGTTGTAGATAGTGTGGAGGGCTGTCAGAGGATACAGCGGGACATTGATAGAATGCAAAATAGGCTGAGAATTGGCAGATTGAGTTCAACCCAGGTAAGTGTGAGGTGGTTCATTTTGGAAGATCAAATATGACGACAGAACATAGTATTAATGGTAAGACTCTTGGCAGTGTGGAGGATCAGAGGGATCTTGGGGTCCGAGTCCATAGGACGCTCAAAACTGCTACACAGGTTGACTCTGTGGTTAAGAAGGCAGACGGTGTATTGGCCTTCATCACCATGGGATTGAGTTTAAGAGCCGAGAGGTAATGTTGCAGCTCTATAGGACCCTGGTCAGACCCCACTTGGAGTACTGCGCTCAGTTCTGGTCGCCTCACTACAGGAAGGATGTGGAAACAATAGAAAGGGTGCAGAGGAGATTTACAAGGATGTTGCCCGGATTGGGGAGCATGCCTTATGAGAATAGGTTGAGTGAACTCGGCCTTTTCTCCTTGGAGCGACGGAGGATGAGAGGTGACCTGATAGAGGTGTATAAGATGATGAGAGGCATTGATCGTGTGGGTAGTCAGAGGCTTGTCTCCAGGGCTGAAATGGCTAGCATGAGAGGACACAGGTTTAAGGTGCTTGGAAGTAGGAACAGAGGAGATGTCAGGGGTAAGTTTTTTACTCAGAGAGTGGTGAGTGTGTAGAATGGGCTGCCGGTGACAGTGGTGGAGGCGGATACGATAGGGTCTCCTGGATAGGTTCGTGGAGCTTAGAAAAATAGAGGGCGATGGGTAATCCTAGGAAATTTCTGAAGAAAGTAGATGTTCAGCACAGCTTTACCCTCATCGGTATATTACACTGCCTACAACCGCTTTACCCTCATCGGTATATTTCACTGCCGACAACCGCTTTACCCTCATCGGTATATTTCACTGCCTACAATCGCTTTACCCTCATCGGTATATTTCACTGCCTACAACCGCTTTACCCTCATCGGTATATTTCACTGCCTACAACCGCTTTACCCTCATCGGTATATTTCACTGCCGACAACCGCTTTACCCTCATCGGTATATTACACTGCCGACAACCGCTTTACCCTCATCGGTATATTTCACTGCCGACAACCGCTTTACCCTCATCGGTATATTTCACTGCCGACAACCGCTTTACCCTCATCGGTATATTTCACTGCCGACAACCGCTTTACCCTCATCGGTATATTTCACTGCCGACAACCGCTTTACCCTCATCGGTATATTTCACTGCCTACATCCGCTTTACCCTCATCGGTATATTACACTGCCTACAAACGCTTTACCCTCATCGGTATATTTCACTGCCTACAACCGCTTTACCCTCATCGGTATATTACACTGCCTACAACCGCTTTACCCTCATCGGTATATTTCACTGCCTACAACCGCTTTACCCTCATCGGTATATTACACTGCCTACAACCGCTTTACCCTCATCGGTATATTTCACTGCCTACAACCGCTTTACCCTCATCGGTATATTTCACTGCCTACATCCGCTTTACCCTCATCGGTATATTTCACTGCCGACAACCGCTTTACCCTCATCGGTATATTTCACTGCCGACAACCGCTTTACCCTCATCGGTATATTTCACTGCCTACAACCGCTTTACCCTCATCGGTATATTTCACTGCCTACAACCGCTTTACCCTCATCGGTATATTTCACTGCCGACAACCGCTTTACCCTCATCGGTATATTTCACTGCCGACAACCGCTTTACCCTCATCGGTATATTTCACTGCCGACAACCGCTTTACCCTCATCGGTATATTTCACTGCCTACAACCGCTTTACCCTCATCGGTATATTTCACTGCCGACAACCGCTTTACCCTCATCGGTATATTTCACTGCCTACAACCGCTTTACCCTCATCGGTATATTTCACTGCCGACAACCGCTTTACCCACATCGGTATATTTCACTGCCGACAACCGCTTTACCCTCATCGGTATATTTCACTGCCTACAACCGCTTTACCCTCATCGGTATATTTCACTGCCGACAACCGCTTTACCCTCATCGGTATATTTCACTGCCGACAACCGCTTTACCCTCATCGGTATATTTCACTGCCGACAACCGCTTTACCCTCATCGGTATATTTCACTGCCTACAACCGCTTTACCCACATCGGTATATTTCACTGCCGACAACCGCTTTACCCTCATCGGTATATTTCACTGCCTACAACCGCTTTACCCTCATCGGTATATTTCACTGCCGACAACCGCTTTACCCTCATCGGTATATTTCACTGCCGACAACCGCTTTACCCTCATCGGTATATTTCACTGCCGACAACCGCTTTACCCTCATCGGTATATTTCACTGCCTACAACCGCTTTACCCTCATCGGTATATTTCACTGCCGACAACCGCTTTACCCTCATCGGTATATTTCACTGCCGACAACCGCTTTACCCTCATCGGTATATTTCACTGCCGACAACCGCTTTACCCTCATCGGTATATTTCACTGCCGACAACCGCTTTACCCTCATCGGTATATTTCACTGCCTACAACCGCTTTACCCTCATCGGTATATTTCACTGCCTACAATCGCTTTACCCTCATCGGTATATTTCACTGCCTACAATCGCTTTACCCTCATCGGTATATTTCACTGCCTACAACCGCTTTACCCTCATCGGTATATTTCACTGCCGACAACCGCTTTACCCTCATCGGTATATTTCACTGCCGACAACCGCTTTACCCTCATCGGTATATTTCACTGCCGACAACCGCTTTACCCTCATCGGTATATTTCACTGCCTACAATCGCTTTACCCTCATCGGTATATTTCACTGCCTACAATCGCTTTACCCTCATCGGTATATTTCACTGCCTACAATCGCTTTACCCTCATCGGTATATTTCACTGCCTACAACCGCTTTACCCTCATCGGTATATTTCACTGCCGACAACCGCTTTACCCTCATCGGTATATTTCACTGCCTACAATCGCTTTACCCTCATCGGTATATTTCACTGCCTACAACCGCTTTACCCTCATCGGTATATTTCACTGCCTACAATCGCTTTACCCTCATCGGTATATTTCACTGCCGACAACCGCTTTACCCTCATCGGTATATTTCACTGCCTACAATCGCTTTACCCTCATCGGTATATTTCACTGCCTACAACCGCTTTACCCTCATCGGTATATTTCACTGCCTACAATCGCTTTACCCTCATCGGTATATTTCACTGCCTACAATCGCTTTACCCTCATCGGTATATTTCACTGCCTACAACCGCTTTACCCTCATCGGTATATTTCACTGCCTACAATCGCTTTACCCTCATCGGTATATTTCACTGCCGACAACCGCTTTACCCTCATCGGTATATTTCACTGCCGACAACCGCTTTACCCTCATCGGTATATTTCACTGCCGACAACCGCTTTACCCTCATCGGTATATTTCACTGCCGACAATCGCTTTACCCTCATCGGTATATTTCACTGCCTACAACCGCTTTACCCTCATCGGTATATTTCACTGCCGACAACCGCTTTACCCTCATCGGTATATTTCACTGCCGACAACCGCTTTACCCTCATCGGTATATTTCACTGCCGACAACCGCTTTACCCTCATCGGTATATTACACTGCCGACAACCGCTTTACCCTCATCGGTATATTTCACTGCCGACAACCGCTTTACCCTCATCGGTATATTTCACTGCCGACAACCGCTTTACCCTCATCGGTATATTTCACTGCCGACAACCGCTTTACCCTCATCGGTATATTTCACTGCCGACAACCGCTTTACCCTCATC
Organism: Hemitrygon akajei; assembly: GCF_048418815.1. NCBI lineage: Eukaryota > Metazoa > Chordata > Chondrichthyes > Myliobatiformes > Dasyatidae > Hemitrygon > Hemitrygon akajei. The sequence goes on along the minus strand of NC_133132.1, from coordinate 20,281,394 downwards.
GGTATATTTCACTGCCTACAACCGCTTTACCCTCATCGGTATATTACACTGCCGACAACCGCTTTACCCTCATCGGTATATTTCACTGCCGACAACCGCTTTACCCTCATCGGTATATTTCACTGCCTACAATCGCTTTACCCTCATCGGTATATTTCACTGCCTACAACCGCTTTACCCTCATCGGTATATTTCACTGCCTACAACCGCTTTACCCTCATCGGTATATTTCACTGCCTACAACCGCTTTACCCTCATCGGTATATTTCACTGCCTACAACCGCTTTACCCTCATCGGTATATTTCACTGCCTACAACCGCTTTACCCTCATCGGTATATTTCACTGCCTACAACCGCTTTACCCTCATCGGTATATTTCACTGCCTACAACCGCTTTACCCTCATCGGTATATTTCACTGCCGACAACCGCTTTACCCTCATCGGTATATTTCACTGCCGACAACCGCTTTACCCTCATCGGTATATTTCACTGCCGACAACCGCTTTACCCTCATCGGTATATTACACTGCCGACAACCGCTTTACCCTCATCGGTATATTTCACTGCCGACAACCGCTTTACCCTCATCGGTATATTTCACTGCCTACAACCGCTTTACCCTCATCGGTATATTTCACTGCCTACAATCGCTTTACCCTCATCGGTATATTTCACTGCCTACAACCGCTTTACCCTCATCGGTATATTTCACTGCCTACAACCGCTTTACCCTCATCGGTATATTTCACTGCCTACAACCGCTTTACCCTCATCGGTATATTACACTGCCGACAACCGCTTTACCCTCATCGGTATATTTCACTGCCGACAACCGCTTTACCCTCATCGGTATATTTCACTGCCTACAACCGCTTTACCCTCATCGGTATATTTCACTGCCGACAACCGCTTATCCTCATCGGTTTACTTCACTGCCTACAATCGCTTTACCCTCATCGGTATATTTCACTGCCTACAACCGCTTTACCCTCATCGGTATATTTCACTGCCTACAACCGCTTTACCCTCATCGGTATATTTCACTGCCTACAACCGCTTTACCCTCATCGGTATATTACACTGCCGACAACCGCTTTACCCTCATCGGTATATTTCACTGCCGACAACCGCTTTACCCTCATCGGTATATTTCACTGCCTACAATCGCTTTACCCTCATCGGTATATTTCACTGCCGACAACCGCTTTACCCTCATCGGTATATTTCACTGCCGACAACCGCTTTACCCTCATCGGTATATTTCACTGCCGACAACCGCTTTACCCTCATCGGTATATTTCACTGCCGACAACCGCTTTACCCTCATCGGTATATTTCACTGCCTACAATCGCTTTACCCTCATCGGTATATTTCACTGCCGACAACCGCTTTACCCTCATCGGTATATTACACTGCCTACAACCGCTTTACCCTCATCGGTATATTTCACTGCCGACAACCGCTTTACCCTCATCGGTATATTTCACTGCCGACAACCGCTTTACCCTCATCGGTATATTACACTGCCTACAATCGCTTTACCCTCATCGGTATATTTCACTGCCTACAACCGCTTTACCCTCATCGGTATATTTCACTGCCTACAACCGCTTTACCCTCATCGGTATATTTCACTGCCTACAACCGCTTTACCCTCATCGGTATATTTCACTGCCTACAACCGCTTTACCCTCATCGGTATATTTCACTGCCTACAACCGCTTTACCCTCATCGGTATATTTCACTGCCTACAACCGCTTTACCCTCATCGGTATATTTCACTGCCTACAACCGCTTTACCCTCATCGGTATATTTCACTGCCGACAACCGCTTTACCCTCATCGGTATATTTCACTGCCGACAACCGCTTTACCATCATCGGTATATTTCACTGCCGACAACCGCTTTACCCTCATCGGTATATTACACTGCCGACAACCGCTTTACCCTCATCGGTATATTTCACTGCCGACAACCGCTTTACCCTCATCGGTATATTTCACTGCCTACAACCGCTTTACCCTCATCGGTATATTTCACTGCCTACAATCGCTTTACCCTCATCGGTATATTTCACTGCCTACAACCGCTTTACCCACATCGGTATATTTCACTGCCGACAACCGCTTTACCCTCATCGGTATATTTCACTGCCTACAACCGCTTTACCCTCATCGGTATATTTCACTGCCGACAACCGCTTTACCCTCATCGGTATATTTCACTGCCGACAACCGCTTTACCCTCATCGGTATATTTCACTGCCGACAACCGCTTTACCCTCATCGGTATATTTCACTGCCTACAACCGCTTTACCCTCATCGGTATATTTCACTGCCGACAACCGCTTTACCCTCATCGGTATATTTCACTGCCGACAACCGCTTTACCCTCATCGGTATATTTCACTGCCGACAACCGCTTTACCCTCATCGGTATATTTCACTGCCGACAACCGCTTTACCCTCATCGGTATATTTCACTGCCTACAACCGCTTTACCCTCATCGGTATATTTCACTGCCTACAATCGCTTTACCCTCATCGGTATATTTCACTGCCTACAATCGCTTTACCCTCATCGGTATATTTCACTGCCTACAACCGCTTTACCCTCATCGGTATATTTCACTGCCGACAACCGCTTTACCCTCATCGGTATATTTCACTGCCGACAACCGCTTTACCCTCATCGGTATATTTCACTGCCGACAACCGCTTTACCCTCATCGGTATATTTCACTGCCTACAACCGCTTTACCCTCATCGGTATATTTCACTGCCTACAATCGCTTTACCCTCATCGGTATATTTCACTGCCTACAATCGCTTTACCCTCATCGGTATATTTCACTGCCTACAATCGCTTTACCCTCATCGGTATATTTCACTGCCTACAACCGCTTTACCCTCATCGGTATATTTCACTGCCGACAACCGCTTTACCCTCATCGGTATATTTCACTGCCTACAATCGCTTTACCCTCATCGGTATATTTCACTGCCTACAACCGCTTTACCCTCATCGGTATATTTCACTGCCTACAATCGCTTTACCCTCATCGGTATATTTCACTGCCGACAACCGCTTTACCCTCATCGGTATATTTCACTGCCTACAATCGCTTTACCCTCATCGGTATATTTCACTGCCTACAACCGCTTTACCCTCATCGGTATATTTCACTGCCTACAATCGCTTTACCCTCATCGGTATATTTCACTGCCTACAATCGCTTTACCCTCATCGGTATATTTCACTGCCTACAACCGCTTTACCCTCATCGGTATATTTCACTGCCTACAATCGCTTTACCCTCATCGGTATATTTCACTGCCGACAACCGCTTTACCCTCATCGGTATATTTCACTGCCGACAACCGCTTTACCCTCATCGGTATATTTCACTGCCGACAATCGCTTTACCCTCATCGGTATATTTCACTGCCTACAACCGCTTTACCCTCATCGGTATATTTCACTGCCGACAACCGCTTTACCCTCATCGGTATATTTCACTGCCGACAACCGCTTTACCCTCATCGGTATATTTCACTGCCGACAACCGCTTTACCCTCATCGGTATATTACACTGCCGACAACCGCTTTACCCTCATCGGTATATTTCACTGCCGACAACCGCTTTACCCTCATCGGTATATTTCACTGCCGACAACCGCTTTACCCTCATCGGTATATTTCACTGCCGACAACCGCTTTACCCTCATCGGTATATTTCACTGCCGACAACCGCTTTACCCTCATCGGTATATTTCACTGCCTACAACCGCTTTACCCTCATCGGTATATTTCACTGCCTACAACCGCTTTACCCTCATCGGTATATTACACTGCCGACAACCGCTTTACCCTCATCGGTATATTTCACTGCCGACAACCGCTTTACCCTCATCGGTATATTTCACTGCCTACAATCGCTTTACCCTCATCGGTATATTTCACTGCCTACAACCGCTTTACCCTCATCGGTATATTTCACTGCCTACAACCGCTTTACCCTCATCGGTATATTTCACTGCCTACAACCGCTTTACCCTCATCGGTATATTTCACTGCCTACAACCGCTTTACCCTCATCGGTATATTTCACTGCCTACAACCGCTTTACCCTCATCGGTATATTTCACTGCCTACAACCGCTTTACCCTCATCGGTATATTTCACTGCCTACAACCGCTTTACCCTCATCGGTATATTTCACTGCCGACAACCGCTTTACCCTCATCGGTATATTTCACTGCCGACAACCGCTTTACCCTCATCGGTATATTTCACTGCCGACAACCGCTTTACCCTCATCGGTATATTACACTGCCGACAACCGCTTTACCCTCATCGGTATATTTCACTGCCGACAACCGCTTTACCCTCATCGGTATATTTCACTGCCTACAACCGCTTTACCCTCATCGGTATATTTCACTGCCTACAATCGCTTTACCCTCATCGGTATATTTCACTGCCTACAACCGCTTTACCCTCATCGGTATATTTCACTGCCTACAACCGCTTTACCCTCATCGGTATATTTCACTGCCTACAACCGCTTTACCCTCATCGGTATATTACACTGCCGACAACCGCTTTACCCTCATCGGTATATTTCACTGCCGACAACCGCTTTACCCTCATCGGTATATTTCACTGCCTACAACCGCTTTACCCTCATCGGTATATTTCACTGCCGACAACCGCTTATCCTCATCGGTTTACTTCACTGCCTACAATCGCTTTACCCTCATCGGTATATTTCACTGCCTACAACCGCTTTACCCTCATCGGTATATTTCACTGCCTACAACCGCTTTACCCTCATCGGTATATTTCACTGCCTACAACCGCTTTACCCTCATCGGTATATTACACTGCCGACAACCGCTTTACCCTCATCGGTATATTTCACTGCCGACAACCGCTTTACCCTCATCGGTATATTTCACTGCCTACAATCGCTTTACCCTCATCGGTATATTTCACTGCCGACAACCGCTTTACCCTCATCGGTATATTTCACTGCCGACAACCGCTTTACCCTCATCGGTATATTTCACTGCCGACAACCGCTTTACCCTCATCGGTATATTTCACTGCCGACAACCGCTTTACCCTCATCGGTATATTTCACTGCCTACAATCGCTTTACCCTCATCGGTATATTTCACTGCCGACAACCGCTTTACCCTCATCGGTATATTACACTGCCTACAACCGCTTTACCCTCATCGGTATATTTCACTGCCGACAACCGCTTTACCCTCATCGGTATATTTCACTGCCGACAACCGCTTTACCCTCATCGGTATATTACACTGCCTACAATCGCTTTACCCTCATCGGTATATTTCACTGCCTACAACCGCTTTACCCTCATCGGTATATTTCACTGCCTACAACCGCTTTACCCTCATCGGTATATTTCACTGCCTACAACCGCTTTACCCTCATCGGTATATTTCACTGCCTACAACCGCTTTACCCTCATCGGTATATTTCACTGCCTACAACCGCTTTACCCTCATCGGTATATTTCACTGCCTACAACCGCTTTACCCTCATCGGTATATTTCACTGCCTACAACCGCTTTACCCTCATCGGTATATTTCACTGCCGACAACCGCTTTACCCTCATCGGTATATTTCACTGCCGACAACCGCTTTACCATCATCGGTATATTTCACTGCCGACAACCGCTTTACCCTCATCGGTATATTACACTGCCGACAACCGCTTTACCCTCATCGGTATATTTCTCTGCCGACAACCGCTTTACCCTCATCGGTATATTTCACTGCCTACAACCGCTTTACCCTCATCGGTATATTTCACTGCCTACAATCGCTTTACCCTCATCGGTATATTTCACTGCCTACAACCGCTTTACCCTCATCGGTATATTTCACTGCCTACAACCGCTTTACCCTCATCGGTATATTTCACTGCCTACAACCGCTTTACCCTCATCGGTATATTACACTGCCGACAACCGCTTTACCCTCATCGGTATATTTCACTGCCGACAACCGCTTTACCCTCATCGGTATATTTCACTGCCTACAACCGCTTTACCCTCATCGGTATATTTCACTGCCGACAACCGCTTATCCTCATCGGTTTACTTCACTGCCTACAATCGCTTTACCCTCATCGGTATATTTCACTGCCTACAACCGCTTTACCCTCATCGGTATATTTCACTGCCTACAACCGCTTTACCCTCATCGGTATATTTCACTGCCGACAACCGCTTTACCCTCATCGGTATATTTCACTGCCGACAACCGCTTTACCCTCATCGGTATATTTCACTGCCGACAACCGCTTTACCCTCATCGGTATATTACACTGCCGACAACCGCTTTACCCTCATCGGTATATTTCACTGCCGACAACCGCTTTACCCTCATCGGTATATTTCACTGCCTACAACCGCTTTACCCTCATCGGTATATTTCACTGCCGACAACCGCTTTACCCTCATCGGTATATTTCACTGCCTACAACCGCTTTACCCTCATCGGTATATTTCACTGCCTACAATCGCTTTACCCTCATCGGTATATTTCACTGCCTACAACCGCTTTACCCTCATCGGTATATTTCACTGCCTACAACCGCTTTACCCTCATCGGTATATTTCACTGCCTACAACCGCTTTACCCTCATCGGTATATTACACTGCCGACAACCGCTTTACCCTCATCGGTATATTTCACTGCCGACAACCGCTTTACCCTCATCGGTATATTTCACTGCCTACAACCGCTTTACCCTCATCGGTATATTTCACTGCCTACAACCGCTTTACCCTCATCGGTATATTTCACTGCCTACAACCGCTTTACCCTCATCGGTATATTACACTGCCGACAACCGCTTTACCCTCATCGGTATATTTCACTGCCGACAACCGCTTTACCCTCATCGGTATATTTCACTGCCTACAATCGCTTTACCCTCATCGGTATATTTCACTGCCGACAACCGCTTTACCCTCATCGGTATATTTCACTGCCGACAACCGCTTTACCCTCATCGGTATATTTCACTGCCGACAACCGCTTTACCCTCATCGGTATATTTCACTGCCGACAACCGCTTTACCCTCATCGGTATATTTCACTGCCTACAATCGCTTTACCCTCATCGGTATATTTCACTGCCGACAACCGCTTTACCCTCATCGGTATATTACACTGCCTACAACCGCTTTACCCTCATCGGTATATTTCACTGCCGACAACCGCTTTACCCTCATCGGTATATTTCACTGCCTACAACCGCTTTACCCTCATCGGTATATTTCACTGCCTACAACCGCTTTACCCGCATCGGTATATTACACTGCCGACAACCGCTTTACCCTCATCGGTATATTTCACTGCCTACAACCGCTTTACCCTCATCGGTATATTTCACTGCCGACAACCGCTTTACCCTCATCGGTATATTTCACTGCCGACAACCGCTTTACCCTCATCGGTATATTTCACTGCCGACAACCGCTTTACCCTCATCGGTATATTTCACTGCCTACAACCGCTTTACCCTCATCGGTATATTTCACTGCCGACAACCGCTTTACCCTCATCGGTATATTTCACTGCCTACAACCGCTTTACCCTCATCGGTATATTACACTGCCTACAACCGCTTTACCCTCATCGGTATATTTCACTGCCTACAACCGCTTTACCCTCATCGGTATATTTCACTGCCGACAACCGCTTTACCCTCATCGGTATATTTCACTGCCGACAACCGCTTTACACTCATCGGTATATTTCACTGCCGACAACCGCTTTACCCTCATCGGTATATTTCACTGCCGACAACCGCTTTACCCTCATCGGTATATTTCACTGCCTACAACCGCTTTACCCTCATCGGTATATTTCACTGCCTACAACCGCTTTACCCTCATCGGTATATTTCACTGCCGACAACCGCTTTACCCTCATCGGTATATTTCACTGCCTACAACCGCTTTACCCTCATCGGTATATTTCACTGCCGACAACCGCTTTACCCTCATCGGTATATTTCACTGCCGACAACCGCTTTACCCTCATCGGTATATTTCACTGCCGACAACCGCTTTACCCTCATCGGTATATTTCACTGCCGACAACCGCTTTACTCTCATCGGTATATTTCACTGCCGACAACCGCTTTACCCTCATCGGTATATTTCACTGCCTACAACCGCTTTACCCTCATCGGTATATTTCACTGCCGACAATCGCTTTACCCTCATCGGTATATTTCACTGCCGACAACTGCTTTACCCTCATCGGTATATTACACTGCCTACAACTGCTTTACCCTCATCGGTATATTTCACTGCCCATCAGCTGCCCCCTTGCCTCTGGTTACTGGGCCTTTCTTGAACAGAGGTATCAAATTCTGCTTGACTAGAGGGTTCCGATATCCTTGTGCTCAGCTTTGCAACAAGGGCATAGAAACATAGAAAACCTACAGCGCAGTACGGGCACTGCGGCCCACAAAGCTGTGCCAAACATCTATTTATTTAGAAATTACCTAGGGTTGCCCATAGCCCTCTGTTTTTCTAAGCTCCATGTGCCAATCCAGGAGTTTCTTAAGGGACCCCATCGTATCCACCTGAAGAACTGCATTGCCTCTATTTATTTGAGGGAGTCTGAGTGGTTAAGATGGAAGACAGAGTATTATTCATTGATAAGAACATGAAAGCTTCAGAACTTGTTACAGTTAATGGGATTGTCCACGTTGTAGAAGAAGAGGTGCTTGATGTCATGCAGATACTGTAGATAAATCTCCAAAGCCTAACCACGTACATCCAAGACCAGTGTGGGAAGCCGGAAAAGGAATTGTGGAGATACTTCTGTCACCGTTATTGATGGGTGAGCTGCTGGGAGACACGAGGGTGGAATAGTACTGTGCCTTCATTTAGCAAGGGCTGCAGAGGAAACCCTGAGAGCTGTAGACCAGCAAGCCTAACAGGTGTGGTAGGCAAGTCACTGGAGGGGATTCTGAGGGATAAGCATTAAAAATGACAGGACAGTTTTGTGTGTGGGAGATCATGTCTCATGTTTTTGATTAGTTTTTTTTAACTAATAAGAAGGTTAATGATGGCAGGGCAGTAGGTGCATTCAACATTAACTTCAGTAAGATGTCTGTTACCGTCTGTATGACAGCCTGCCCTGGAGGCCTATCACAAGTGGTGTTCCTCAGGGATCACTGCTGGGCTCATTGGTATTTAAAAATCATTAAAAAGCAGCATTGTTTGTCACATGCACGTCACAACATACAGTGAAATGTGTTGTTTGCATCAGCGGGTTGGTCGTTTGGCTCGTTGCTATTTGTCACCTGTATCAATAAGTGGGATGAGAATGGGTTGCCCATGACACAGGAGCAGAATTAGGCCATTCAGCCCAGCGAGTCTGCTCCATCATGGCTGATCCCAGACCCCACTCTCAACCCCATACACCTGCCTTCTCACCATATCCTCTGATGCCCTGACCGATCAGGAAACCATCGACCCCCGCCTTAAATATACCCATGGACCTGACAGAGCATTCCACGGATTCACTAAATTCTGGATTAAAAAATTCCTCCATAACTCTGTTCTAAAGGGTCACCCCTCAATTTTGAGGCTGTGCCCTCTAGTGCTGGATACCTCCACCATAGGAAACATCCTCTCCACATCCACCCTATCTGGTCCTTTCAACATTCGGCAGGTTTCAATGAGATCCCCCCAACATTCTTCTAAATTCCAGTGAGTACAGGCCCATAGCTGCCAGACATTTCTCATATGTTAACCCCTTCATTCCCAAAATCATCCTCATGAACCTCCTCTGGACTCTCCATTGACAACACATCCTTTCCGTGATATGGGACCCAAGCATGGCATGATTAGTGCCTTATAAAGGCTCAGCATTATCTCCTTGGTTTGAAATTCAATTCCCCTTGAAATAAATGCCAACAATGCATTTGCCTTCTTTACCACAGGCTCAGTCTGTACATTTGCACCTTCTCCCCATTTAGATAATAGTCTGCACTATTGTTCCTTTTACCAAAATTCATCATCATACATTTCCCAACACTGTATTCCATCTGCCACTTTTTTGCCCATTCTTCCAATTTGTCCAAGTCCTGCTACAATCGCATTGCTTCCTCATCACTACCTACCCCTCCTCCTATCTGTGTATCATCTGCAAACTTTGCCACAAAGCCATCAATTCCATTATTCAAATCATCGACAAACAATGTGAAAAGTAGCGGACCCAGTACTGACCCCTGAGGATCACCACTAGTGACTGGCAGCCAACCAGAAAAAGCCCCTTTCATTCCCACTCGCTGGCTCCTGCCTGTCAGCCATTCCTCTGTCCATGCCAGTATCTTTCCTGTAATGCAATGGGATTTTATCCTGTTGTGCAGCCTCGTGTGAGGCACTTTATCAAACACCTTCTGAAAATCCAAGTAAATGAATCCACTGCCTCTCCGTTGTCCACCCTGCTTGTTACTTCCTCAAAGAACTCCAACAGATTTGTCAGGCAAGATTTCCCTTTACAGAAACCATGCTGGCTTTGACTTTTTTTTATCATTCGTCTCCAAGTACCTCAAAACTTCATCCTTAATAATAGACTCCAATACTTTCCCAACGACCGAGGTTCGGCTAACTGGCCTACAATTTCCTTTCTTTTGCCTTCCTCCCTTCTTAAAGAGTGGAGTGACATTTGCAATCTTCCAGTCCTCCGGGACCATGCGGAATCAAGTGATTCTTGAAAGATCATGACCAATGCATCTGTTATCTCTTCAACAACCTCTCTCAGGACTCTGGGATGTCGTCCATCTGGTCCGGGTGACTTATCCACCGTGAGAGCTTTGAGCTTGCGCCTGGCACTTTTTTCCTTTATAATGGCAATGTCACTCACTCCTGCCCCTGACACTCTCGGGCCTCTGGCACACTGCTAGTGTCTTCCACAGTGAAGACTAATGTAAAATACTCATTTAGTTCATTTGCCATTTCTTTGTCTCCCATTACTACCTCACCAGCATCATTTTCCAGTGGTTCAATATGAACTCTCACCTCCCTTTTACTCCTTATATAACTGAAAAAACTTCTGGTATTCTGCTTTATACTATTGGCTAGTTTGCCCTCATGTTTCATCTCTTCCCTTCTTATAGCTTCTTTAGTTGCCTTTTTTTTTGGATTTTAAAAGCTTTGCAATCATCTAACTTCCCACTCACTTTTGCTACCTTATATGCCCTTTCCTTGGCTTTTACGCAGTCCTTAATCTCCCTTGTCAGCCACAGTTGCCTACCCCTCCCATTTGAGAACAACTTCTTATTCCGTGGGACAAATACATCCTGCACCTTGTGAACGATTCCCAGAAACCTCAGCCATCTCTGCTCTGCTGTCATCCCCACCAGTATCCTCCTCCAATCCACCTGGGCAAGATCCTCTCTCATGCCTCTGGAATTCCCTTTATTCCATTGTGTTACTGATACATGTGAGTTTTGCTTCTCCCTCTCAAATTGCAACATAAATTCTATCATATTATGATCACTGCCTCCTAAGGGTTCCATTACATCAGGGATGACCAACCTATGGCGCATTGCACCCGTGACAATAATAAAAAAGTAAGCCTACTCATGCAGAAAGTATTAACCAAAAACCGATTTCTAACAGGAATTCAAGTAGCTTAGAGCTAGAAATGGGTTTTGGTGAGAATAAATCTAAAACTTAACAATTATTTTAATGACTTTATAATTTTGTGCACATCTTTTGGTGAATGTCATCTTCTTTCACATTAATCTGTTTTCAATTTTTAAAAATGTTCATTGAGCCAAACTAGGAAAGAAGGACTTTTGTTCTGCACTCATTCCGTAACTGTTCAATACACGTTTGATCCTGAGGCGTCGGGCGTCTGCACCAGCGGTACGTCACAGGTTTTTGCCAGTCAGTTTGCAGTTGACACTCGTACGCTATGGAGTTGTCCTTTGTGAACATCTGCAGTTTTGTAATTTTTTGAAAATTAAGCCTTGTATTTACATTCAGTTACCCATCACAGTGCAAAAGAAAATGAACAAAAGAAAAGCAGGAAGTGATAGTAAGCGTGAATTCAATGAACAGTGGGAAAATGAGTTCTTATTTATAGCGGGTCCGGCAGGAAAACCGTTGTGCATTGTTTGTGAAAAAACTTTCCTCACATAATAGAAGACATGATCTTAATAGACACTATAAAACACAACATCAGACTGAAATAGAAGGAAAACTGAAGCTAGTGCTTGGGTCTGAGTTACAGAAAGAATATGTGATTAAGAAAAAGGAAGAAATCAAAAGAAGACAAAATATATTTGTTAAAAGTCTCATTAAGGTAAGTAATGTTTATCTTGTTTTATATTAAATCAACTTATCATGTAAAAATGCTGAATATGTCTATATTAATATATTTTTACAAGAATTGAATGGGGGTACGAGAGTTGTACGGCATATCTGAACCCGTGCATGAAAAAATTGACGCACAGAATGTAAAAGGTTGGCCACCCCTGCATTACATTAAGCTCCCTAATAAGATCTGGGTTATTATGCAACAGCTGATCTAAGATAGCCTATTCCCTGCATAGGCTCAAGCACAAGCTGCTCTAAAAAGCCACCTCACAGGCAAATTCCCTTCTTGTGATCAGACACCAACCTGTTTTTCCCAATCACCTTGCCAATTACAATTGTGTTCGTACATGCCTTTTCCAATCTCAACCCCACACCTTGGCTACGACTTGGAGGCCTATATATGATTCCAGTAATGGCTTTTTAACCCTTGCAGTTCAATAGACAATAGATGCAGAAGTAGACCATTCGGCCCTTCGAGCCTGCACCGCCATTCTGAGATCATGGCTGATCATCTACTACCAATACCCGGTTCCTGCATGGTCCCCATATCCCTTGATTCCCCTATCCATGAGATACCTATCTAGCTCCTTCTTGAAAGCATCCGGAGAATTGGCCTCCACTGACTTCTGAGGCAGTGCATTCCAGACCTCCACAACTCTCTGGGAGAAGAAGTTTTTCCTTAACTCTGTCCTAAATGACCTACCCCTTATTCTCAAACCATGCCCCCTGGTACTGGATTCTCCCAGCATCTGGAACATATCTCCTGCCTCTATCTTGTCCAATCGCTTAATAATCTTATATGTTTCAATCAGATCCCCTCTCAATCTCCTTAATTCCAGCGTGTACAAGCCCAGTCTCTCTAACCTCTCTGCGTAAGACAGTCCGGACATCCCAGGAATTAACCTTGTGAATCTATGCTGCACTTCCTCTATAGCCAGGATGTCCTTCCCTAACCCTGGAGACCAAAACTGTACACAATACTCTAGGTGTGGTCTCACCAGGGCTCTGTACAAATGCAAGAGGATTTCCTTGCTCTTGTACTCAATTCCCTTTGTAATAAAGGCCAACATTCCATTAGCCTTCTTCACTGCCTGCTGCACTTGCTCATTCACCTTCAGTGACTGATGAACAGGTACTCCTAGATCTCTTTGTATTTCTCCCATACCTAACTCTACACCGTTCAGATAATAATCTGCCTTCCTGTTCTTACTCCCAAAGTGGATAACCTCACACTTATTCACATTAAACGTCATCTGCCAAGTATCTGCCCACTCACCCAGCCTATCCAAGTCACCCTGAATTCTCCTAACATCCTCATCACGTCACACTGCCACCCAGTTTAGTATCAGTCCCTTAATTTCCACCTACAAAGACTCAAACCTATGACACCTCCTTCTAAAGATGCAATTCCATCTTTAACTAACTGAGCCACATCACTGCCTATGCTATCCAGCCAGTCCTTTCGATACAAAATATATCCTTTGATGTTAAGCTCTCAACTATGACTTTCTTTCAGCCACAACTCAGTGATGTCCACAGCATCATACTGACCAACCTCTAACTGCGCCACGAGTTCCTCCACCTTAGTCCGAATGTCAGGCGCATTTAAATACAGCACCTTCAGTCCTGCATTCTTCGCCCTTTTGAATTCTGCCTCTGTGGTAAAAATTAACTCTTTATCTGTCTGCATTTGTATCTAGTCATTGGTTTGTCCTTCCTTACATTCATGCTACACCAATCAACTGCTTGTAAACCCGTTGGCTCATCCTCAGCTCTATCACACTGGTTCCTATCCTCCTGCCATATGAGTTTAAAGCATTCCCAACAGCTCTAGTAAACCTGCCCGCAGGAATATTGCCCCTCCCTCGGGTTCAAGTGCAACCACTCCCTTCTGTTCATGACTCCCCTGTCCCAGAAGAGGTCCCAATTATCCAGAAATCTGAATCCCTGCTCCCCACTCCAATTCTTCAGCCATGCATTTATCTGCCGTCTCATTCTATTCCTATTCTCATTGTCGCGTGGCACAGGCAGTGATCCTGAGATTACTACCCTCGAGGTTCTGCTTCTCAGCTTCCGTCCTAACTCCCCGTAGTTTACAGGTCCTCCTCCCCTTTCCTACCGATGTCATTGGTACCAATACGTACCACGACCTCCGGCTGTTCTCCCTCCCTTTTCCTGCCTATGTCATTGGTACCAATACGTACCACGACCTCCGGCTGTTCTCCCTCCCTTTTCCTACCGATGTCATTGGTACCAATACGTACCACGACCTCTGGCTGTTCTCCCTCCCTTTTCCTACCGATGTCATTGGTACCAATACGTACCACGACCTCCGGCTGTTCTCCCTCCCCTTTCCTGCCTATGTCATTGGTACCAATACGTACCACGACCTCCGGCTACTCTCCCTCCCTTTTCCTACCGATGTCATTGGTAACAATACGTACCACGACCTCCGGCTGTTCTCCCTCCCCTTTCCTGCCGATGTCATTGGTACCAATACGTACCACGACCTCCGGCTACTCTCCCTCCCTTTTCCTACCGATGTCATTGGTACCGATACGTACCACGACCTCCGGCTACTCTCCCTCCCTTTTCCTACCGATGTCATTGGTACCGATACGTACCACGACCTCCGGCTACTCTCCCTCCCTTTTCCTACCGATGTCATTGGTACCGATACGTACCACGACCTCCGGCTACTCTCCCTCCCCTTTCCTACCGATGTCATTGGTACCGATACGTACCACGACCTCCGGCTACTCTCCCTCCCCTTTCCTACCGATGTCATTGGTACTGATACGTACCACGACCTCCGGCTACTCTCCCTCCCCTTTCCTACCGATGTCATTGGTACTGATACGTACCACGACCTCCGGCTGTTCTCCCTCCCCTTTCCTACCGATGTCATTGGTACCGATACGTACCACGACCTCCGGCTACTCTCCCTCCCCTTTCCTACCGATGTCATTGGTACCGATACGTACCACGACCTCCGGCTACTCTCCCTCCCTTTTCCTACCGATGTCATTGGTACCGATACGTACCACGACCTCCGGCTACTCTCCCTCCCTTTTCCTAGCGATGTCATTGGTACCGATACGTACCACGACCTCCGGCTACTCTCCCTCCTTTTTCCTACTGATGTCATTGGTACCGATACGTACCACGACCTCCGGCTACTCTCCCTCCCTTTTCCTACCGATGTCATTGGTACCAATACGTACCACGACCTCTGGCTACTCTCCCTCCCTTTTCCTACCGATGTCATTGGTACCAATACGTACCACGACCTCCGGCTACTCTCCCTCCCTTTTCCTACCAATGTCATTGGTATCAATACGTACCACGACCTCCGGCTGCTCTCCCTCCCACCGCAGGATATCGTGGTTGCATCCAGAAACATTGTGGAACCTGGTATGCAAGAGGCAAACTACCATCCACGTTTCCTTTTCATGTCCACAGAATCACCAATCTGTCCCCTGACTACAGAATCTCCTATCACTGCTGCCATCCTCCTCCGTTCTCTACCTTTCTGAGTCACAGGGCCAGACTCTGTGCCAGGGCACGGCCGCTGTTTCTTCCCCCAGGTGTGCCCCCGACCCCAACTTATTGTAGTCCAGTCATCTTATTGACAGTCCTCAGGGTTTACAGAGGGATCTAGATGAGTTGAGTAAGTGTGCTGAGGGGAGGCAATTGCAGTTCACCTGCCACTAGAAAGCAGTGCCCATCATCAAGGACACCCACCATCCAGGCTACACTCTCTTCTCGCTATTACGATTGAGAAGGGGCTATCGGAATCTCCGGTCCCACGCTATCGCACTCGGGAATAGCTACAGTGCTGCTAGCAAGTTTGTGAACCCAACAAAGTTTTTTCTATTTCTGCAGAAATATCACCTAAAATGTGATCAGATCTTCACATATATCCTGAAACCAGATAGACAACCCAATTAAAAATATAACACAAAAAACTGTACGCGCTCATTTATTTATCGAGAAAACTGATCCAGTATTACATGTATTTGTGTGAAACAGTATGTGAAACTCTGTGGTAACGCCTTCTACAAAAGCTACTTGTAGTCAGGTGTTCCAGTCAATGAGATGAGATTGGAGGTGTGGGTTGTAGAGGCGCCCTGCCCTATAAAAAGACACACAGTCAGGTTACTGACACAGTCTGCTCTTCTCAAGAAAGATCTGTTGATGTGCACCATGCCTCGGTTAAAACAATTTTCAGAGGACCTTAGAGGAATTGTAGAGATGCATGAAGCTGGAAAAGGCAACAAGAGCATTTCTAAACACCTGTGTGTCAATCAGTCCACAGTAATCCAAGATGGCGGCGCGACGCAGCTTGCAGCGGCCACTCCGGAGCTGATTATCTGTTATTTGTGAAGCGGGGTGCCGTGCACAATCATAACCGATTGAAAACGGATGTGGGAGCACGGAGGAACATCTGGAAATCTCCAGGAAGACCTTCTTCGTTGCTGCTGCTGCTGTGAGGTCCGGGACTCTGCTGGGAAGAATAGGCTCCCAGTCCTCGGGGTCGCATTGCCGATGGCCATTGACGGGGGCGTCTTAATACGCTCGGCAGAGGATGGTGCTCGGAGAAGCTGTGCCGGAGGGGATGGTTGGAGGTTCGGAGGTTCGACAGACTCCGCTGCAGTCAGGTCGCTTTCAGTGTGTGCTGTGTCTGCGAGGCTGAGTCGGGCAGCGCCATGGAAGTCCATAGCGGGGCATTTCCTTCTGCCGCCGGTGTGGGATGGCGAGTCTGTCGGGACCCTGGGGACTTGTGGAAACTGTGTGGTGGTTTCTTTTGAACT
Source organism: Hemitrygon akajei (assembly GCF_048418815.1). NCBI lineage: Eukaryota > Metazoa > Chordata > Chondrichthyes > Myliobatiformes > Dasyatidae > Hemitrygon > Hemitrygon akajei. The sequence continues at coordinate 20,264,177 of NC_133132.1, read as the reverse complement.
TATAGGCTTTTAACATCTTTGGACTATTTTAACTGTGCCCATGGTCTGTTTTTTTTTTATCAATTATGCTATTGTTTGCACTGTTGTAACTATACGTTGTAACTATGTGGTCTTGTGCAGGTCTTGTAGCTTTAGTTTTTGGTCTTGTTTGTCTGGTGGATTTGGAGCTCCTTTCCAGGGAACGCACTAAGACGGTAGCGCGATATTAATACGCAGCAGCCTCTCCAGACTCTGGATTGGGGATTGCCAAACATTATGTGGATTTTCTGGTGTAGTCTGTTTTGTCATGTGCTTTTGTGATATCATTCTGGAGGAACATTGTCTCATTTTTTAACTGCATTGCATTTGTGGTTTCTAAATGACAATAAACTGAATCTGAAAGAGAAACTGTCTGCAATCGGAGGAAATTCAGAACTGTTGCTAGTCTCCCTACGAGTGGGCATCCTGAAAGGATCACACCAAGAGCACCACGTGCAATGCTGAAGGAGGTGAAAAAGAACCCAAGGGTAGCAGCAAGTGACCTGCAGAAATCTCTACAACCTGCTAAAGTCCACTGTAAGTAAAACACTGAACAAGAATGGTGTTCAAGGAGGAAAACCACAAAGGAAACCACTGCTCTCCAAAAGTAAAGCACTGTTGCACGTCTCAAGTTTGTAAAAGAACACATGGATGTTCTACAACGCTTCTGAGACAATGTTCAGCGGACAGATGAGATAAAAGCTGAACCTGCAATGCACATTGTTATGTTCACAGCATAAAGGCCACTGCACACCAACACACAACTGTGAAGCGTGGCAGAAGGTGTGTCAAGCTTTGGGACTGCTTTGGTGCCTCAGGGCCTGAACAGCTTCATTGAGGGAGCAATCAATTCAAAATTGTATGAAGACATTTTACAGGAGAATGCCAGGGTAGCAGTCCATCACCTAAGCTTAACAGAAGTTGGATAATGCAACAAGACAATGATCCAAAAGAAAAGGTCTTAGCCCTATAGAAACGTTGTGGAAGGAGCAGTTCAGGCAAGGAAGCCCTCTAACATCCCAGAGTCAAAGCTGTTTTGTAAGGAGGAATGGCCTAAAATTCCTCCAAGATATATGTAGGGCTGATCAACAGCTACCGGAAATGTTTGGTTGAAGTTATTGCTGTACAAGGGGGTCCCGCCAGTTACTGAAAGCAAAGGTTCACATACTTTTTCCAACAAATACACGTAATGTTGGATCATTTATCTCTCAATGAACAAGCATAATGCTTTGTGTTATTTATTTAATTGGGTTTTCTTTTTCTAGTTTTCAGACTTACATGAAGATCTGATCACATTTTAGGTGATAGTTATGCAGAACTAGAGAAAATTCTGCAGGGTTCACAAACTTTCTAGCACTACCCTCCGATCATCAGGCTCCTGAACGGTGTGGATAACTTCACTCACCCCAACACTGAACTGATTCCACACATCAGGCTCCTGAACGGTGTGGATAACTTCACTCACCCCAACACTGAACTGATTCCACACATCAGGCTCCTGAACCGGTGTGGATAACTTCACTCACCCCAACACTGAACTGATTCCACACATCAGGCTCCTGAACGGTGTGGATAACTTCACTCACCCCAACACTGAACTGATTCCACACATCAGGCTCCTGAACCAGTGTGGATAACTTCACTCACCCCAACACTGAACTGATTCCACACATCAGGCTCCTGAACGGTGTGGAAAACTTCACTCACCCCAACACTGAACTGATTCAACACATCAGGCTCCTGAACCAGTGTGGAAAACTTCACTCACCCCAACACTGAACTGATTCAACACATCAGGCTCCTGAACCAGTGTGGATAACTTCACTCACCCCAACACTGAACTGATTCCACACATCAGGCTCCTGAACCAGTGTGGATAACTTCACTCACCCCAACACTGAACTGATTCCACACATCAGGCTCCTGAACCAGTGTGGATAACTTCACTCACCCCAACACTGAACTGATTCCACACATCAGGCTCCTGAACCAGTGTGGATAACTTCACTCACCCCAACACTGAACTGATTCCACACATCAGGCTCCTGAACCAGTGTGGATAACTTCACTCACCCCAACACTGAACTGATTCCACACATCAGGCTCCTGAACCAGTGTGGATAACTTCACTCACCCCAACACTGAACTGATTCCACACATCAGGCTCCTGAACCAGTGTGGATAACTTCACTCACCCCAACACTGAACTGATTCCACACATCAGGCTCCTGAACCAGTGTGGATAACTTCACTCACCCCAACACTGAACTGATTCCACACATCAGGCTCCTGAACCAGTGTGGATAACTTCACTCACCCCAACACTGAACTGATTCCACACATCAGGCTCCTGAACCAGTGTGGATAACTTCACTCACCCCAACACTGAACTGATTCCACACATCAGGCTCCTGAACCGGTGTGGATAACTTCACTCACCTCAACTCTGAACTGATTCAACACATCAGGCTCCTGAACCGGTGTGGATAACTTCACTCACCCCAACACTGAACTGATTCCACACATCAGGCTCCTGAACCAGTGTGGATAACTTCACTCACCCCAACACTGAACTGATTCCACACATCAGGCTCCTGAACCAGTGTGGATAACTTCACTCACCTCAACACTGAACTGATTCCACACATCAGGCTCCTGAACCAGTGTGGATAACTTCACTCACCCCAACACTGAACTGATTCCACACATCAGGCTCCTGAACCGGTGTGGATAACTTCACTCACCTCAACTCTGAACTGATTCAACACATCAGGCTCCTGAACCGGTGTGGATAACTTCACTCACCCCAACACTGAACTGATTCCACACATCAGGCTCCTGAACCAGTGTGGATAACTTCACTCACCCCAACACTGAACTGATTCCACACATCAGGCTCCTGAACTGGTGTGGATAACTTCACTCACCCCAACACTGAACTGATTCCACACATCAGGCTCCTGAACTGGTGTGGATAACTTCACTCACCCCAACACTGAACTGATTCCACACATCAGGCTCCTGAACTGGTGTGGATAACTTCACTCACCCCAACACTGAACTGATTCCACACATCAGGCTCCTGAACTGGTGTGGATAACTTCACTCACCCCAACACTGAACTGATTCCACACATCAGGCTCCTGAACTGGTGTGGATAACTTCACTCACCCCAACACTGAAATTACTTCACAACCTATGGACTCACTTTCATGTTCTCAGTATTATTTATTTACACAATTTGTGTTCTTTAGCATATTGGTTTTTGTTTTGTCTTTGCTTATATATAGTTTTTTTAAAAAATTCTATTTTATTTAATATTCCCTGTAAATGTCTAAAGAAAATGAATCTCAAGATAGCACAAGCTGACATGTATGTACTTAGGTAAAGAAAAATTACTTTGACTCTGATCCTAGAAGCTTCTTCAAGCGAGGTTGTGTGGATAGGGCTCAGGAACCAAAAGGGGGTGATGACTTTGCCGGAGGCAGCCTCCCAGCAGTCAGCAGGAACAGATACATCGACAAATCCGAGAGGAATGAGAGGAACTGGTGATAGTAGTCAGGATTTCAGCTCCCAGAGTACGAGTTGGGACAGCTTCACTGTTCAAGGGGTAGAAGCGGTGGGATGTTTTTGAGCCGAGAACTGGAAGTGTTAGACCAGATCACGGGAATGGAAAGGGATGAGAGTATTTTGTGGATAATGACCAGGACGCTGCAGGTTTCGAGGTAGTTACGGAAGGGGCTAAGAATGGACTGGTAGTGAAGGCAATGATTTGGGGATATGTTGGCATCACTTCCACACAACAGGACAGGGAGGATGAAACCCAACATGTGTGAGTCATTCAAGAGTGTAACCGACAAAAGCAGAAGTGAAGAAGCGGGATGAAATCCTGGATGTCAGCGGAATCACAGGCTGCAGAGAGAGTCACACAGACGGCATGAACAACAATGAAATGTCACTCGCGCACGAGGAAAATCCCAAAGCAATTTAGGTACATGAAGGGCAAGAGGATAACTGGAAAAGGGGGCAAAAATCTCAACTTGTGCAGAGCTGAGGACGTGGGGCCATTTAAGCTGTTTTCGTTACATAGGAGAAATTGTGTGGGGGTGGGGGGGGGTGGAGAGGCAGGGTTTCCTGTAGTTCTCTGCCGAACACTGTGGGCAAGATATTTCGACGCTGTAGCGACATTTTCAGGCTGCCTCCAGCATATCCTTAGGTTGTAGGTTTGGAAGTAAATGGAACATTTCACCGTATGATTTAACGCACGTGACAAATAAATGCATCAGGAGGCGGCATTAGATGCTTTCGTCCAGCTACTGCTGAATGAATCTCCTAAAGCTGAATCCCAGATTGGTGTGGAAGGCAGCGGAAGAGAAGCCAGGCTCCAACAGATGAGGTTCCAGACAACTGGAGGAGGGCAAATGTGGTTCCTTTGTCCAAGGCCGGGATAAGCCAGGGAGATACAGGAGACCGAGTTGGACTCAGTGACAGGGAAGAAGGTGACTCGACCAGCCAGAGATCACCCTGTGGTAGCTGAGACATGGGAAGATGGTTTGTCCCGGTTCATAGTTACATCGCCTGTGGACCAATTCTGCCAGCAGCTCTGCTCGTTGGCCTGTCCAGCGGTGTGACGGAGGAGCCCAGAACATTGCGTGTAAGTAACACTCAAGCTGCTGCAGGAACCGAGGGCGAGGAATTGTCAATATTCAAAAGCCTGTTGTCCTGCTTCAGGGTCCGATGTCGTCAATCTTGTGTGTCTTATCCGTCAGTGTGACGATTATTACTCATTCTGTGGGACAGCAGCCCGAAATCCAACATTAGGTGTTTGTGAGGATTTACAAGGCCAACCGGGCCGAATGCAAGTCTGTTCTGTGTCTGAGTGAGTTCTAAGCCAGATGTGTGTCTTTGGCCTTGTTACGTGGGTGTAACAGCTGGACAGCCAGCTGTGGAGAGCAGCCACAAAATCCAAATGGGGGGGGGTTGCTGCTTTGTTCCATAGGGCTGTAAGTCGTAGGAGCAGAGCTCCCCCGTTCAGCCCGTCACGTCTGCACCACTTTTTGATCCTGGCTGATTTGTTTTTTGCTCTCAGCTCCATTCTCCCACCTTCTCCCAGAAACCATTGATGCCTTTCTAATTAAGTATCCTGTTATGTACCCGTGGGTATCTTGTACTTGTCACATGACAGTGGTGTTGAAGCTATACTGGACTTAAGGTAGTGGTCTTGTGATGGTGGAGTGACGTCATTTTCCTGCCGGTAGAGGTCATGTGACAGGTTTTTTTTGTTTTTTCCCCCACAGGGTATAAAAGGAGGACCTCGCATTAGGGTTAGGGTAGTTCGTGGCTGGATTTGCCATTTTGACTCCATGCCACCGCGTGGTCCAATATTATGACGCAGTTTGGTTGAAAGGTGGAGTTTTATTTAATGCCCAAAGTTTAAAAGGTCATTGCCAGTAGTTTCTTTATAATACTGCCAGTTAAAAATCAGTGGAGAGCGAAGATCGGAGTTCGGGAGCTAAAAGATCGAGGAAAGTCGATTTCGACGGTGAAACAGGTTCGACCTTGTTTGATCCTCATTTGGAAGGAATTCGTTGGCTGTGCCTGCGTTAGCCCCTGTGCTGACAGCAGAGAGGGTTGGGTACAGTTTTGTCAAGGAAAGCCGTTTTATTTTCATCTTCGTAAATTCTCCTGGAAAAGTATAGTTTGACTGGGAACCGCAACAACATGACGTGAAAGAGAATTTAAATCGTCTAAAAAGTCTCTCCTTTAATGGACTGTAAGCATTTTGAACTTTTGCAGTACTACTTTGAAGAACTGTTTTTGCAACATCGCTTTAAGAACTGTTTTCGCTTTATTCCTTTAAGAACTGTTTAAGCTGCCGCACAGCAGCTGATTTCCGGTTACGTTAGTTGTTTTGTTTACTTTTGGATGTTTGTTTTTCAGTGTTTAATAAATGTTTTATTTGTTATAAAAAACCCTGCCTCACTCATATATTTATTCTTGCTGAATCCGTAACAATCCATCCACCACTGCTCTGAATACCCCATGATGGCCTCTACACGTGCCTGCATTAATGAATTTCAGAGTCACGACCCTCCGGCCAAATGAACTTTCTCCTGACAGAAAACCCTGTACCTTCTAGTCCGAGACTCTCCCACTCATCTTCTCTATGACCACTCAGTCTTGGCCTTACAATATTCAACAGGTTTCAGTGAGGTTCCTCCTCGTTCTTCTAAACTCAGTGAGTACAAGTCAAGAGCCATCAAACACTGTTTGTACATTAACCCTTTCATTCCCAAAATACCATCATTCCCACCATAATGATTGAGAAGTTGGGCCTCTGTACCTCCCTCTGCAATTGGATCCACGACTTCTTAACTGGGAGACCACAATCTGTGCAGATTGGTGATAACATCTCCTCCTCACTGACAATCAACACTAGTGCACCTCAGGGGAGTGTGCTTAGCCCACTGCTCTACTCTCTATATACACATGACTATGCGGCTAGGCATAGCTCAAATACCATCTACAAATTCGCTGACGATACAACCATTGTTGGTAGAATCTCAGGTGGTGACGAGAGGGCGTTCAGGAGTGAGATATGCCAACTAGTGGAGTGGTGTCACAGCAACAACCTGGCACTCAACGTCAGTAAGATGAAAGAGCTGATTGTGGACTTCAGGAAGGGTAAGACGAAGGAACACATACCAATCCTCATAGAGGGATCAAAAGTGGAGAGAGTGAGCAGCTTCAAGTTTTGGGTGTCGAGATCTCTAACCTGGTTCCAACATATCGATGTAGTTATAAAGAAGGCAAGACAGCAACTATACTTCATTAGGAGTTTGAAGAGATTTGGCATGTTAACAAATACACTCAAAAACTTCTATAGTTGTACAGTGGAGAGCATTCTGACAGGCTGCATCACTGTCTGGTATCGAGGGGCTACTGCACAGGACCGAAAGAAGCTACAGAAGGTTGTAAATCACTAGCCTACAAAGTACCTAGGACATCTTTAGGGAGTGGTGTCTCAGAAAGGCAGTGTCCATTATTAAGGACCTCCAGCACCCAGGGCATGCCCTTTCTCACTGTTACCATCAGGTAGGAGATACAGAAGCCTGAAGGCACACACTCAGCGATTCAGGAACAGCTTCTTCCCCTGATTCCTAAATGGATATTGAACCCGTAACACGACCTCACTTTTAATTTGAAAAAAACTGGGCTGAGAAGTGGCAGATGGAGTTCAACCCAGGTAAGTGTGAGGTGGTTCATTTTGGTAGGTCAAATATGATGGCAGAATATAGTATTAATGGTAAGACTCTTGGCAGTGTGGAGGATCAGAGGGATCTTGGGGTCCAATTCCATAGGATGCTCAAAGCTGCTACGCAGGTTGACTCTGTGGTTAAGAAAGCATACGATGTATTGGCCTTCATCAATCGTGTAATTGAATTTAGGAGCCGAGAGGTAATGTTGCAGCTATATGGGACCCTGGTCAGACCCCACTTGGAGTACTGTGCTCAGTTCTGGTCGCCTCACTACAGGAAGGATGTGGAAGCCATCGAAAGGGTGGAGAGGAGATTTACAAGGATGTTGCCTGGACTGGGGGGCATGCCTTATGGGAATAGGTAGAGTGAACTCGGCCTTTTCTCCTTGGAGCAACAGAGGATGAGAGGTGACCTGATAGAGGTGTATAAGATGATGAGAGGCATTGATCGTGTGGATAGTCAGAGGCTTCTTCCCAGGGCTGAAGAGGGCACAGTTTTAAGGTGCATGGAAGCAGGGACAGAGGAGATGTCAGGGGTGAGGTTTTAAGGAAGGAGTGGTGAGTGTGTGAAATGGGCTGCCGGTGATGGCGGTGGAGGTGGATACGATTGGGTCTTTTAAGAGACTCCTGGATAGGTACATGGAGCTCAGAAAATGTTTGGCACAGTTTTGTGGGCCGAAGGGCCTGTACTGTGCTGTAGGTTTTCTATGTTTCTATTACAGGCCCTTCGGCCCACATTTTTATACTAACCATGTAATCTAATCCAGAATCTGCCTAGAAAAACCCTACCGCATAGTCCTCTATTTTTCTAAGCTCCATGTACCTACCTAATAGTCTCTTCAAAGACCCTGTTGTAAATGCCTCCACCACGGGCAGTGCGTGGAACGCACTCACCACACTCTGTGTGAGAAAGGGATATTTAGTATAAGCTCCATCAAGATCTGCAAGTCTAGAGTGGTACTGCTCTGCGTTCGGCGCTCTCTGAAGGACGTATTTGCCAAAGATGGAGAACAGTGAAGCCGGTTCTATAAAACCGTGGGCTTGCTGAAGGAGGAGTGACTGAGGAGACCGAGACTGTGTTCACTCGAGCACAGGAGAATGAGGAACTATATCATTAGAGCAATGAATTCATACAACTTGACAGGCTGAATGCAAGTAGGACATCTCCTCTGACTGAAGAGTCCAGGTTGGGGTGGCATCATTTGAGAATAAGGGGTGGGGGATTTCGGACCAAGACAGGGAGAGTTCACCCAGAGGATGGTGAACCTTTGGAATTCCGTACTAGAGAGTGAGGGGGACCTACTGGAGGGGAGCGGTGGAGGACCTATCTGAGGGGAGCGGTGGAGGACCCGTCCGGGGGGGAGCGGTGGACGACCCGTCCGGGGGGAGCGGTGGACGACCCGTCCGGGGGGAGCGGTGGACGACCCGTCCGGGGGGAGCGGTGGACGACTCGTCTGGGGGGAGCGGTGGACGACCCGTCTGGGGGGAGCGGTGGAGGACCCGTCCGGGGGGAGTGGTGGAGGACCCGTCCGGGGGGAGCGGTTTCCAATGACCAGTTAACCTACCAACTGGTGTGTCTTTCTACTGAGGTAGAGCAGCTGTAGTCAGTGAGTGCTTATTCCTGGTCTCACACATTCTCTTACTAACTGAGTGCCATCAAACGAAATGTGAAGAGGAAGATTTGAGGTCAAGCAGGCGAGCTGACCAGGAGAGTCGAGGCGTGGATCACCCCCCTCCCCCAGGCAAGCGGAGTGACAGAGTTCAGGAGCAGAGTAATCCTCCAGGAAAACAGGAATCCACATTCCAACAGCAGCAAAAACAATCCATTTCTATTTAAAGCAAGAGTAACTTCAAAAGTGGTGGGAAAAAGGCCTGGACCAACACGCCAGACAATTCACCATATGGAATTTGAAACGAAGTGGATCTGAAGCTGAAATCAGAGCACAGATGCTGGAAATCTGCAATATAAACAGGAAATGGTCGAAGCAGGCCGCACGGATGAACATTGTGACTCACAGACCCTTCAGCTCAACTGGTACATGCAGACTAACATTCCCATCTAACTTCATCCAAATTGCCACAGATTGGCCAATATCCCTCTCAAACTTTCCTGTCCAAGTATCGTTTAGAGGTCATTAACGTACCTGCCCCCCCCCCCCCTTTCCTCTGGCAGCTCATTCCACATACTGACCACCCTCTGGGGATAAGATTACCTCTCAGGTTCCTATTAAATCTCTGCCCTTTCAGTTTAAACCAATGCCCTTCGTTATTGATTCCTGGGACACTGGGAATCCTGCTCTGGCCCTCATGGTTTCAAACACCTCCATTCTCTTACATCCCTATCTTTGTAAATCTTCTCTGCACTCGACATCTTAAAGGCACCTTTCCATCACAAAACTCCAGACACAACCTCACCAAAGTCTTGTACAAGCGCACCATGACATCCCAATTTCTGTACTCAGTGCCCAAGGCCATCCAACCAGAAACCTTCACCGCCTTGTCTACCTGTGATGGCCCTTGCAGGGAACCAGAGGTGATGAAAAGATGTCGGTTTCTCCCTCTGCAACTGCCACCTGACATTCCACCATTGTCAAAGAGGAGTTGCTGATTTTATCCTTCATGGTTCATCTCCAGAAGTGACGCCAACTCTCCGACCATTCTCCCTTCTGCAGCACCATAGCATGCACAGAGAAGGCGAAATTCCCATACTAACTCAGTGGCAGGCCACTCCCATCCCCAAGTCCTTGTCATAAAACCCTGGATATTTGTCACTCTTTATTTAGAGATACAACATGGTGACCGATTTCAGCAGTGCATTGATCCTGCACCACCCAGTTACGCCCATGTCTTTGAAACCGGAGCACCCAGAGGAAACCTACAAACTCCTTACAGACACGAACGGGAATTGAGCCCGGCTGCTGGTGTTGTAATCGTCTTCCTTTGCCGTGCCTCCATAAGCTTTCCCAGGGTCCCTAGCCCATCACACATTTCCCAAGACCGCATCTGATCGAATGGTAACGTCAGCTCTCCACTCCCATCTATCCTTCACTTTTCACAAAAACCCAAGACAACAGAAACTGGAGTAGGCCACTTGGCCCATCCAGCCTGTACCAGAATTCAATATGATCATGGCTGATCTATGCTGGCCCGAACTCAACTCTTCTTGCCAGATACCCATGTCCCTCAATTGCTTGGTTGTTCAAATATTTATCCTTCTCCACCTTAATTATATCCAAGGACGTGACCTGCACCTCCTTCAGGAGCAGAATATTTTAGAGATTCACCAGCCTGTGAGAAAAGTGAAGTCTACACACCTCAGTTTTAATTGACCAATCCCTTATTCTGTAGTTTTGTCTCCTTGTCAGAACATTTAGCAGCTATATTCCTTTGGAATCTACTCTGTTTGAATCAGGTCACCCCTCCTCAGCTTTATAGTATAGAACCATAGAACATTACAGCACAGAAACAGGCCCTTTGGCCCCTCTTGGCTGTGCCGAACCATTTTTCTGCCTAGTCCCACTGACAAGCACCTGAACCATATCCCTCCAAACCCCTCTCATCCATGTACCTGTCCAAGTTTTTCTTAAATGTTACAAGTGAGCCCACATTTACCACTTCATCTGGCAGCTCATTTCCACACTCCCACCATTCTCTGTGCGATGAAGCCCCCCCCCCCAATGTTCCCTTTAAACTGTCCCCCTTCACCCTTAACCCATGTCCTCTGGTTTTTTTCTCCCCTAGCCTCAGTGGAAAAAGCCTGCTTGCATTCACTCTATCTATACGCATCATAATTTTATACACCTCTATCAAATCTCCCCTCATTCTTCTATGCTCCAGGGAATAAAGTCCTAACCTATTCAACCTTTCTCTGTAACTCAGTTTCTCAAGTCCCGGCAGCATCCTTGTAAACCTTCTCTGCGCTCTTTCAACTTTATTAATATCCTTCCTGTAATTCAGTGACCAAAACTGCACACAATACTCCAAATTCGGTCTCACCAGTGCCTTATACAACGTCACCATTACATTCCAACTCTTATACTCAATACTTTGATTTATAAAGGCCAATGTACCTTTTCACTACCCTATCTACCTGTGACACCACTTTTAGGGAATTATGTATCTGTATTCCCAGATCCCTCTGTTCTACTGCCCTCCTCAGTGCCCTACCATTTACCTTGTATGTTCTACCTTGGTTTGTCCTTCCAAAGTGCAATACCTCACACTTGTCTGTATTAAACTCCATCTGCCATTTTTCAGCCCATTTTTCCATCTGATCCAAATCCCTCTGCAAGCTTTGAAAACCTTCCTCACTGTCCACTACACCTCCAATCTTTGTATCATCAGCAAATTTGCTGATCCAATTTGCCACATTATCATCCAGATCATTGACTCTACTCTTCATCTTTTTTTCTCCAGACCTGAGGAAGGGTTTCAGCCTGAAATGTCGACTGGACTCTTTTCCATAGCTGCTGCCTGGCCTGCTGAGTCCCTCCAGCATTGTGTGTGTGTGTTGCTTCTCTCTTCCCTACTGTCTCTGTGGTCCTTCGCTGTGCCCAAGTCAAGCTTATTGTCATTTCGACCATTAACTGTACACAGTAAAAATGAAACAACGTTCCTCCAGGACCCTGCTGCTACATGAAACACAAAACTACACTAAACTATGTGAGACAGCACAAGACTACACTAGACTACGTAAAACAACATAAAAACTGCACTAGACTACAGACCTGCACAGGACTACATAAAGTGCACCAAACAGTGCAGGGCAGTACAATAGTTAATAAACAAGACAATAGGCACAGTAGTGGACAAATACAATATAATAATAAACGATGTAGATGTCTGTCTGGACTCTGAGTATTGAGGAGTCTGATGACTTGGTGGAAGAAACTGTTGTTTTCTTAAATGTTAAAAGTGAGCCCGCATTTACCATTTCATCTGGTAGCACATTCCACACTCCCACCACTCTCTGTGTGAAGAAGCCCCCCCCCCCCCCCAACGTTCCCTTTAAACTTTTCCCCGTTCACCCGGTGTGCAGTTCCGGTCTCCTTACTTGAGGAAGGATATACTGGTTTTGGAGTCGGTGAAGAGAAGGTTCACCATGTTAATTCCAGAAATGAGGGGGTTAGACTATGAGGAGAGACTGAGTCACCTGGGACTGTACTCGCTGGAATTCAGGATGAATTATAGAAACTTATCAAATTACGAAGGGATAGATAAGAGAGGCAGGAAAGTTGCTTCCACTGGAATGTGAGACTAGAACTTGGAGTCATAGCCTCAAGATTCAGGGGAGTAGATTTAGGATGGAGATGAGGAGGAACTGATTTTCCCAGAGGGTGGTGAGTCTGTGGAATTCTCTGCCCAATGAAGCGGTGGAGGCTCCCTCACTAAATATATTTAACACAATGTTGGATAGATTTTTACATAGTAGGGGAATTAAGGGTTATGGAGAAAAGGCAGGTAAATGGAGCTGAGTTTACGGACAGATCAGCCATGATCTTATTGAATGGCGGGGCAGGCTCGATGTGCCGGATGGCCGACTCCTGCTCCTATTTCTTATGTTCTAAACATTTTTGGTCGATTTTCTTTCTCTCAAAGAGGATGTAACTGGCAGAGTGGAAGAGGGATGCAATGCATTTGTGTTTTAAGACACGGGACCACGTACCAGTGAGGAGAGGCCAGGCTAGGAGGTTGTCGAGCTGGTAGATTGACACATGGTGATCAGGGTCAACACGCAGAGCATCAGTGTAGGCAACAAGGAGGGTGCGGCGAGACACTGGGGAGGGGAGGGTACAGACAAGCTGAGTGAGTCAGTGGAACAAAGCCAGGCTGTCACCTCGGTGCAGAAAGGCAAGACGGGACTGTTAGGAAACGGCAAGAGATTACAGGAGGGATGAGATGATACCCAAGTTCAGGTGGGCAGGATGCTGATGAGGACAGTGGTACACTGAGATGCCGTCAAGCCCCAGTACGAACACGTCTCACTAAAATCAAAAGGAAGAAGGAGTCAGATATGGGAGGAGACTCCAGTAAGATGTTGGGGCACTTGGCTGCAGCGACCTCTTCAGTTTGAACAAAAGTTGGAAACGTTTGTCTTGTGATTGCCAGACATGTTTTTTTCCGCAATAAAAAGTGCTGCAAGACCGGCTCATTGGTGACACCAAGCGAAAAGAGGCAGCTTGGCTTTGGTTGTAACACAGACCAGGCCCACGCGTCGCGGCATTGCCTGTTACAGATACCCAGGGGAACAGAAGCTGCTCTCCCACAGTGTTCCCTCCCTGGAAGACAAGTCGGATCGCCTTCGGCTGCAGGAGATAAGGAATGTGGCTCCAGTATGACATCCCATGAGCCATCAATCATTCCACTGGGGACTTCACTAATACCACTTGTGATCCCGTGGAGCATCGTCAGATCACTCCCCTCGCATGTTAAGATCCCACACAATTATCATAACACTGCCCTTCTGGCAAGCCTTTGCCATTTCCTGTTGTAGTTCGTAGTCCACATCACTGCAGCTGTTAGGAGGCCTGTATATAACTGCCATCAGGGTCCTTTTACCCCTGCGATTTCTTAGCTCAACCCATAAAGATTCTGCACCTTCCGATCCTATGTCACCTCTTTCTAATGATTTAATATCATTTCTTACCAATAAAGGCACACCACCTCCTCTGCCTACCTGCCTATCCTTCCGATACACCGTGTATCCTTGGACGTTCAGCTCCCAGAGACATGCATCCTTTAGCCACGTCTCAGTGATGGCCACAATATCATACCTGCCAATCTGTAGCTGTACTACAAGATCATCCACCTTATTCCTTATGCTGTGTGCATTTAAGTATAACACCTTAAGTCCAGTATTTGGTACTTTTTGCTTTGATTGCACTGCAACTCATCCCAATGGCTGCAAATTTGCCCCATCACCTGCCCGTCCTTCCTGACATCTTTACTGCTCACTACCTTAGATCTATTTCTGATTTCCCTCTCGTCCGCTCTGTCATTCCGGACGTTCTCACCCCCCTGCCAAATTAGTTTAAACCCGCCCCAACAGCTCTAACAAAGCTGCCCACAAGAATATGGCTCCCCCTCGGGTTCAGGTGTAACCCGTCCTTTTTGAACAGGTCATACTTCCCCCAGAAGAGATCCCAATGATCCAAGAATCTGAAGCCCTGCCCCCTGCACCAGTCTCTCAGTCACGCATGGTATCACTTTCATGTTCCCCCATTGCATCTTAAACCTGTCCATTCCCAACATTGTCACAACCAGACCTGCTCTGCCACTTCATTTATAAATGGGCGAAACCCTGCAAGGCCGTGGATCGCCTGCCTGAAACGGTGAAGTAGTAACCACTGCCTCAAGCAATACCCTCTGCATCTCGAGCCCTGACCCCGTTCAGAGCTTTCCTGGGTCTTACAGTCCAGTCGCACCAGACTTCCCCTGAATTCAACCCATCAGTCACTTTCGTAAGATCTTTGCAAGATTTGCCAAGCCCAATTGTTTGCCAGGAAACTGTACAGCTGCTGTGACACAAATGTGATTTCACGCTGCACGTCCTCTCTCCTTCTTGACATTGGCAATGTTAGATCAGCAGTTTACACCCCTCCCCATGTCTACCCATCCTCAATCTCCAAATCATTCCCTCCTACCGCTGCATTTCAGCCTCAGTTTCCTCACCCCCCTCTCTCTCTCCTGTCACCTCCCTTTCAGACAGGCTCTTCGGCTTCCCGACCATCAACAGCCCTCTCACACTGATCTCCTTTTTCCTACAGATGATCTTCCCCCAGATTCTACCTGCAAGTAGGAGTAACTCCCTCGGAGAGGACACACTCTCTCTCATTCTCATACCTCCTCCTCCACCCTTTCTCCCTCACTCTCCCTCGTCTGGCTCCCTCCTTTTTTAGATTCCTGCCTATTCCGTAGTTTCTCTCTCCAAAACTCTGCACCCCCTCCCTCTCATACATACACACACTATCCCTCTCTCACACACTGTCCCCCCACCCCCACCTCACAGCATGGTCCTCTTTCTCTCAGGGGCTCTCTCACACACACTGTCCCCCCACCCCTCTTTCTCTCAGGGGCTCTCTCACACACAGCTTCCCACACTCTCTCTCTCTTTCAGCCCAGCCTGAATCTGATCACCACAGTCTCTGATTCACCAGGAAACGACAATCAATACAACTTGTTTATCCACCGTTCTCCCTGGAGTAAACTGGACACACAGCCCTCCTCCCTCAGACACAGCCACATCCAACTATCAGAATCTGCTCATTTCCGTGACCCGTACTCACTGGGCGAACTCGGCAGGACAGTCAGCACTGGTGGGGGGGGATAGACGGTCGATGACACTGACCCCCCCCAGGCGACTCGTGTGCGAGTTAAATTCCACATCTGCAAGGTTCTGCCACCCCTGTTTATTTCAGATGCTTTTCGGTCCAGTTTGAACATTACAGTACACAATCCATAGGCAGAGTTCAAACCCACTGTACGTGTGCAGTCTCACTGTGACTGAGTGTCCCTCCAGTTTCCTCCCAGACGGGTAAATTGGCTGCTTGTTTTGAGGGCGGGGAGTGGGGAACCGTGTGATTGTTTGATAGTGAGCACAGAGCTGATGGGCCGAAGGGTCTGTCTGTGCTACGTGGCTCTGGGAGCCCTGAGCGCTCCTCCCCACACCCACCTCCTCGGGTTAACCGCTCCACCTCCCACCTCAACCGCAACCCCCCACCCCGATGTGGTCCCAGGCACGCCGCCCGCCTTCGAGACCCCGCGGTGTTCCCTACCTGAGGGGGATCTTGATGCAGATGTAACGGTCAACGGCAATGGCCAGCAGGCTGAAGATGGAGCTCTGGGTCAGCACCACCACGAAGCAGGCGATGAAGAGGCAGCCGTAGAAGAGCGAGCAGAAACCGGTGCTGATGGTGATGGCGAAGGGGATGGCCAGGACGCCCACGGCGATGTCCGCCACGGCCAGGGAGACCACAAAGAAGTTGGTGATGCTCTGCAGGTTGCTGTTCAGGTAGACGGCCCAGCAGACGAGGACGTTACCCAGCACGGCCAACACGGCAATCAGCAGTTCCATGGCAATGTACATCACCTTGACGCAGACCTGCTCCTCCATCACCTGCATGGTGTAGTGAGCAGAGGCGTGCGGGAGCCCTCGGAGGAAACACTGTCCATATCTGCAGCTCACGGTTCAGGATGGAGGTCCGCGGAGGCAGGCGACCGTAGGACTCACCCTGGTCAGTAAGGACCGGCACCGGGCACTCCCTCTTCAGTGGCACAAGTCCCAAGAATGCCTGCTTCCTGTCAGTGGGGCTGCCAGCCACCTGGAGACACTGCAGTCAGCAGGGCTCCATCTGCTCTCCGGTCACCCCACACGCACACTCAGCCTCCATGTCCCCCGGCAGCTCCTCTCTGCAACAGGGAGATTTACACCGCGTTAGCAACAGTTGGCAACCTGGCCAAGCAGATTCTAAGAACAGGTAGCTGTGGTGTCTCAGAGATAGGCATCTTCCCGGAGAGTGAGGGGGCAGTCTGACTGGGCAGTGGCCAGGGGGCAGAGCCTTGGAGAAGCAGCCTCCTGCCCATCAACTGTACAGAAAGCCATGGAGGAGGAAGCATGGTGGCACAGGAGTGTGTGAGGAGGGAGTTAAGGCATGGAGGGGGCCCACTGGGGAAAGATCCTACCGGCCCTTCTCATAACCGTGCACACTGATCTGAGATGACAGTCCTGAGCACCCACGTTCCGCTGTAGCGCCGACTGGAACACCTCGGGACCCCCTTGCCCAGCCAGCTTTCTCCGAGCCGTCTCACCCGCAGTCTGCAGCCCTAGTTACTACCCCCACCCCCACGGGACCTCCCAGTGACCTCTCGGGGCGGCGATGGAGGGGTGATTACGTGGTGGGGACGAGGTGACTGGGAGGGCAGACGGGACCCTCGCTCCTCTCAATGGGCCCGGATTCGGGGAGGGAGGGTCCGAGGGTATCGGGGGCCAGACCCGAGCGTGCATCCCCCCCACTCTCTCCCGGTCACCGAGCGGTGCTGAGACCGCGCCACGCCCCGCCCAGGACCCGTCTGAACCTAACCCCATCCCACCCGACAGCCCCGTCCTCACCCCCAGAAACCGGGCACGGTCCCCGGCACAGCCCCGCCTCTTTAACCGGTCCCGGCTGGCCGACGCGCCCTCGGGCACGTCCAGGTCCCGGGGGTCAGTGGATCCTGGCCCCGCTACGTTGACCATCTTCGGGACCCGGACAGACCGCGCGTCTCGGTATCCGCTGTCACCCCCCTCCCCCGGTGCCGGTCCCGGTCCCAGAACTCGCTTCAGCGCAACCAACCTCGTTCTGTCCGCCCAACAGCGAGCACGGAACGCCGGACCCAAGTCCCACTCCAGCTCCCGTCCCTCCCCTTCCCCGTCCCTCCTACCCCCTCCCCACCCCACCCCTCCCCTCTTCCTTCCGCCCCACCCCTCCTCCCCCTTCATCTCCAGTTCGGTGTCAGGCTGAACTCTCTGAGCCCCGTCGGCTGCGCTCCCGGTGCCGACGCGCAGAGCGGACGGAGGGAGCCCCCGCTCCGTCCAAGCGACCGGGACTGTTACAAGGGATGGACGATTCCGTAAGCGGGTTGGCGGAGAACGAACTGGGGGGTGTCCGGGACACTGGGAAACGGTCGGTAACTCAGAGAAACCACGCGGGCTGTTCCTCACCGTGACAATAGCTTCTCCCCGAGACAGGCAGTCTCCAGAACTTGCAAATCAAACACTGCTGCGACAAACACGAGCAACTAATCTGTTCAGCGATTCAAACTTCCCCAAAACCAGCGCGTCCTCAGTGCCTGCCACAGCCGGCTGGACCCATGCCTGCGAGTCTCCAGGTGTATGCTGTCCCCCACCCTCACTGTGGGCACATCTGCAGCTGCTCCCGGACCAGGGTCCGATCCGGGCTCGCAGAACTGGCGTGGAAACGAAACGCGAGTACGGGAAGCCTCTTGAGTAACAGCCACGGGTTGGCGACATCTTCCTGCCCCGCCTGCCCCTACCACTCTGTTCCCTTGCGCGACACCTGTTTTCAAAGACCCATGGGAGTCGTACAGAAAAGTCCTTCGGAGCCTGTCCGTTCTTTCTGCCCACCGGCCAGTTTCATGGCCGTGAAACCGCATCTTAAACATAGCGGTTGTCTCAGATTCCACCCTTACCCTTACCCTTTGCCCTGCACTTCTCCATTAATTCTCCTCCCTCTCTCCTTAGTCCTCTTGTTTGTGATACCCCTACCATGGGAAATGATTCCCTATCCGTGCCTGTTAAAGCTGTATACCCCTCAGCTTCCACAACTCCCGCGGAAACAAGCCTCCCCGCAAACTGAAGTCCCATTGATAGACACAATGGACTCTGCAGATGCAGTAGCCCACAAAAAATGCCGGAGGGACTCCGCGGGTCGGGTGGTATCTATGGAAATGCATAAACAGTCGACCATTCAGGCCGAGACCCTCAGACAGAGGAGTGGAATGAGGCCATTCAGCCCATCGAGTCTGCTCCACCATTCCATCATGGCTGATCCCTGATCCCACTCAACCCCATACACCTGCCTTCTCGCCATATCCTTTGATGCCCTGACCGATCAGGAAACTATCAACTCCCACCTTAAATATATCCATGGATGGCCTCCACTGCAGTCTATGGCAGAACATTCCACAGATTCACTACTCCCTGGCTAAAAAAAAATAATTCTTTCTTACCTCTGTTCTAAAGGGTCACCCCTCAATTCTGAGGATGTGCCCTCTAGTTCTGGCTATTCCCACCACAGTAAACATCCTCTCCTCATCCACCCTATCTAGTCTTTTCAACATTTAGTCGATTTCAATGAGATCCCCCCACATTCTTCTAAATTCCAGTGGGTACAGGCCCAAAGCTGCCAAATGCTCCTCATATGTTAACCCCTTCATTCCCAGAATCATCCTCGTGAACCTCCTCTGGATGACAACACATCCTTTCTGAGATATGGGGCCCCAAACTGTTGACAATACTCCAAGTGTGGCCTGACTGGTGTCTTATAAACTCTCAGCATTATCTCTTTGCTTTTAGATTCTATTCCCTTTGAAATAAGTGCCAACATTGCATTTGCCTTCTTTATCACAGACTCAACCTGTAAATTAACCCTCTGGGAGTCTTGCACGAGGACTCCCAAGTCCCTCTGCACCTCTGATGTTTGAACCTTCTCCCCATTTAGATAATAATCTGCACATTTCCCAACACTGTATTCCATCTGCCACTTATATGCCCATTCTTGCAATGTTTCTAAGTCTTGCTGCAATCGCATTGCTTCCTCAGCACTACCTACCCCTCCTCCCCCTCCCCACACCCATCTCCATATCATCCACAAACTTTACCACAAAGCCATCAATTCCATTATCCAAATCACTGACAAACAATGTGAAAAGCAGCGGTCCCAATACTGACTCCCGAGGAACACTACTAGTGACTGGCAGCCAATCAGAAAAGGCCCCTTTTATTCCCACTCACTGCCCTCTGCCTGTCAGTCATTCCTCTATCCATGCCAGTATCTTTCCTCTAACGCCACAGGATTTTAACTTGTTAATGTCTTCTGAAAATCCAAGTAATTGACATCCACTGCCTCTCCTTTGTCCATCCTGCTTGTTACTTCCTCGAAGAACTTTAACAGATTTGTCAGGCAAGATTTCCCCTTT
The DNA here is from genome assembly GCF_048418815.1 of Hemitrygon akajei. NCBI lineage: Eukaryota > Metazoa > Chordata > Chondrichthyes > Myliobatiformes > Dasyatidae > Hemitrygon > Hemitrygon akajei. The sequence goes on along the minus strand of NC_133132.1, from coordinate 20,244,205 downwards.
ACAGAAACCATGCTGGCTTTGACTTATTTTATCATTAGTCTCCAAGTACCCTGAACCTTCATCCTTAACAATGGACTCCAACACTTTCCCAGCCACTGAGGTTAGGCTAACCGGCCTGTAATTTCCTTTCTTTTGCCTTCCTCCCTTCTTAAAGAGTGGAGTGACATTTGCAATTTTCCTGTCCTCCGGGACCATGCGGAATCAAGTGATTCTTGACAGGTCATGACCAATGCATCTGTAATCTCTTCAGCAACCTCTCTCAGGACTCTGGGATGTTGTCCATCTGGTCCGGGTGACTTATCCACCTTAAGACCTTTGAGTTTGTAATAGCAATGTCACTCACTCCTGCTCCCTGACACTCTCGGGCCTCTGGCACACTGCTAGTGTCTTCCACAGTGAAGACAGATGCAGTGTACCCATTAAGTTCATCTGCCATTTCTTTGTCCCCCATTACTATCTCACCAGTATCATTTTCCAGTGGTTCAATATCAACTCTCACCTCCCTCTTTCTCTTTATATAACTGAAAAAACTTTTTGGTATCCTGCTGTACATTATTGGCCAGTCTGTGATAATATTTCATCTTTTCCCTTTTTTATAGTTTTTTAGTTGCCTTTTGTTGGATTTTAAAAGCTTCCCAATCATACAACTTCCTACTCACTTTTGCTACCTTATATGTCCTTTCTTTAGCTTTTATGCAATCCTTAATTTCCCTTGTCAGTCATGGTTGCCTACCCCTGTCATTTGAGAACTTCCTCTGTGGGACACATCTATCCTGCGCCTTGTAAACGATTCCCAGAAACTTCAGCCATCTCTGCTCTGCCGTCATCCCCACCTGTATCCTCCTCTGACCCACCTGGGCAAGCTCCTCTCTCGTCCCTCTGTAATTCCCTTTATTCCATTGCGATACTGATACATGTGAGTATTCTTCTCCCTCTCAAACTGCAGTATGAATTCAATCGTATTATGATCACTGTCTTCCTTTACATTAAGTACCCTAATAAGATCTGGGTTATTACACAACACCCAATCTAAGGTAGCCTTTCCCCGAGTGGGCTCAAGCACAGGCTGCTCTAAAAAGCTGTCTCACAGGCATTCAACAAATACCCTCTCTTGTGATCCGACACCAGCCTGATTTTCCCAATCCCCTCGCAATTTGAAGTCCCCCATTACCATTATTGTGCTTTTTCCTGCTCCCTGTGCTCCCTTCTTCTCTTTTTTAAAAAATTTTTTTTTTTTATTAGTTTTTCAAAACATTTTACAAAATTAAAAACCCCAAATCCCAATGGGGAGCATTAATACAGTGCAAAATTAAGCATACAATAACAATATGCTACAAAGGAAGAGAATTTAACAAAAAAGCACCTAAATTAAAGACAAGTGAGCTTAGTGTTCTCCCCAATGCTCCCTTCTTCATGAAGGTCCTGGTGAATCTCTTCTCCAGCAAAGCCACATGAGTTTTGGACCAGAGTTGTCAATAAAACCCCATCTGCGGCATAGGAATACTTTGTAAAATTGCAACAGAGTGCTCCAACTGCCGGCTCCTGTGAAGACAAGCATGCCAGAACCCTTGGTCACCATCCCATCGACCAGCGCGGCTGCTTTCTAGGATTGGGTCTCCCTCATCATCACTTACTAAACACTCTATTGACATGGCCACTCAGCCCATGATTTTATGCCATCCTTTCAACCTACTCAAAGATCAATCTTGAACTCCGCCCAGACAGTTGCAGCTGGGCCCATGGAAGGAGGAGGGTTGGGCAGGGGGCTAGCAACCCCGCCCCATAAAAACTCAGCACCACAGAAACGCCAGCAGAAGCTCCAAAGACATCATCCCTGGGAGAGGGAGGATCTTTGCCTAGAAGACGTATGAAGTTGTGGGGTGAAATCGAAAGCCTGCTGTCAGCCCAGGACAGAGGACTATGGTGAGCTGCTATCAGTAGCCTGTGCCCCAGAATCTGGGGGAGGTCGGGTTAAGCAGAAAAGGAAGATCAACCTAACCCTTTCCTCCCACATAGCCCTGCATTTTCCCATCACCCACATGCCTATCTAAGAGTTTCTTAAATGTCCGTAATGTAACTGCCCCCACCACCAGAGTGTTCCATGCACCTACCACTCTCTGTGTAAAAATATCTACCTCTGACATCCCCTCTATAACTTTCCTCCAATCACCTTAAATATGCCCCTTCATGTTAACCATATCCGCCTAGGGAAATAGTCTCTGCTGTCCACTCATTCCATGTCATACGCCTCTACAAGTCACCTCTCGTCCTCCTTCACCTCAAACAGAAAAACCCGAGCTCAGTCAGTTTATCCTCATAGACATGTTCTCTAATCCAGGCAGCATCCTGGTAAATCTCCTCTGCACCCTCTCTAAAGCTTCCATATAATGAGGTGACCACAACCTCATAATATTCCAAGTGTGGTCTAACTTGTTTTACTGAGCTCCAGCATAACCCTTTGGCTCTTGAACTCAATCCCCTAACAAATGAAGGCCAATACACCATACCCCTTCTTAACCACCCTATAAACCTCGAGGGATCTATGAAGGTGGACCCTTGTCTCTTCACACTGCTTAGGAATCCTGCCATTAACCCTGTATGATGCCTTCAAATTTGACCTTCCAAAGTGAATCACTTCACATCTTTTCAGGTTGAACTCCATCTGCTACTTCACAGCCCAGATCTTCATCTTATTTATTTATACAGAGTGGAATAAGCCAGTCTGGCCCTTTATACCATGCCGCCCAGTAACCCCTGATTTAACCCTAACCTAATTACAGGACAATTTACAATGAGTAGTTAACCCGTTAGCCTTTGGACTGTGGGAGGAAACCAGAGTACCCGGAGATGTGTAGACTTTGTACAGAGGATGCCAGTATTGAAGTCTGAACTCCTACACCCAAGCTGTGCTACCATGGCGCCCGAGAGCTTGTCAATATTCTGTTGTAATCTACAACAACCTTCTACACTATCCACAACTCTTCCAATGGATGTGACTCCTTAATGTAGATAATTCGAAGGGTCTCGGCCCGAAACGTCGACAGTGCTTCTCCCTATAGATGCTGCCTGGCCTGCTGCGTTCCACCAGCATTTTGTGTGTGTTGTTTCAACACTCCCTCTAGGTTCTCCAGAGCCGCAGGTCTTCAAACACGTGGGCAAACTGCACATGGACAAAGCCCAAGGTCAAGATTGAACCTGCGTCTCAGTGAGGGAGAGGCTGGCCCACCTGTGCCCGAGGGAGAGAGAAAATAGGGAATTATGGACCGGTTAGCCTGACGTCAGTGGTGGGGAAGATGCTGGAGTCAATTATAAAAGATGAAATAGTGGCACATTTGGATAGCAGTAACAGCATTGGTCCGAGTCAGCATGGATTTACGAAGGGGAAGTCATGCTTGACTAATCTTCTGGAATTTTTTGAGGATGTAACTATGAAAATGAACAAGGGAGAGCCAGTGGATGTAGTGTACCTGGACTTTCAGAAAGCCTTTGATAAGGTCCCACATAGGAGATTAGTGGGCAAAATTAGAGCATTATAGGTATTGGGGGGTAGGGTACTAACATGGATAGAAAATTGGTTGGCAGAAAGGAAGCAAAGAGTAGGGTCCTTTTCAGAATGGCAGGCAGTGACTAGTGGGGTACCGCAAGGCTCAGTGCTGGGACCGCAGCTATTTACAATATACATTAATAATTTAGATGAAGGGATTAAAAGTAACATTGTCAAATTTGCGGATGACACAAAGCTGGGTGGCAGTGTGAAATATGAGGAGGATGTTAGGAGAATGCAGGGTGACTTGGACAGGTTGGGTGAGTGGGCAGATGCATGGCAGATGCAGTTTAATGTGGATAAATGTGAGGTTATCCACTTCGGTGGCAAGAACAGGAAGGCAGATTACTATCAGAATGGTGTCGTTAGGAAAAGAGGAAGTACAATGAGATCTAGGTGTCCTTTTACATCAGTCACTGAAAGTAAGCATGCAGGTACAGCAGGCAGTGAAGAAAACTAATGGCATGTTGGCCTTCACAACAAGGGGAGTTGAGTATAGGAGTAAAGAGGTCCTTCTGCAGTTGTACAGGGTCCTGGTGAGACCACAGCTGGAGTACTGTGTTCAGTTTTGGTCTCCAAATTTGAGGAAGGACATTCTTGCTATTGAGGGAGTGCAGCGTAGGTTCACAAGGTTAATTCCCGGAATGGCGGGACTGTCATATGTTGAAAGATTGGAACGACTGGGCTTGTATACACTGGAATTTAGAAGGATGAGAGGGAATCTGATTGAAACATATAAGATTATTAAGGGATTGGACGCGCTAGAGGCAGGAAACATGTTCCCCATGTTGGGGGAGTCCAGAAGCAGAGGCCACAGTTTAAGAATAAGGGGTAGGCCATTTAGAACGGAGTTGGGGAAAAACTTTTTCACCCAGAGAGTTGTGGATCTATGGAATGCTCTGCCTCAGAAGGCAGTGGAGGCCAATTCTCTGGATGCTTTCAAGAAAGAGTTAGAGCTCTTAAAGATAGCGGAGTCAAGGGATATGGGGAGAAGGCAGGAACGGGGTACTGGTTGTGGATGATCAGCCATGATCACAGTGAATGGCGGTGCTGGCTAGAAGGGCCGAATGGCCTGCTCCTGCACTGATTGTCTATTGTGTGCTGCCCGATTCTATAACCCGATGAGTACATCTGCAGACAGTCACGTCTATAGTCCGGTACAGCCCTGTTCCCTCTGACATCGCGATTTGTCTTGTCGAAAGCAGAGCGCTACCGTCCTACCCTGAATCAGCCCAGCGGGGTTGGGGTCGCACCTAGCCTCGGTCTTTGGGTTCAGGCAGGGAATCAAAATCGCAGCGTTCCCTGTCCCGCACCACATCTCGGCATCTCTTACACCACCCACCCCCCACGCAAAAAAGAACAACAGATTTCAAACTTACTCGACAGGCTGGTGTGAATTAAAGTTCAGAGTGTGAGAGCAGCTTCCTGTTGTGACTTCCTCTGTCAGAATCCGGAACCGTACCAAGACAATTGCAAAATAAAGAGAGCGGCTGAGGGGTGCTGATGATCGTGCGGCTGCAGACTGACCCCGCTCTCTCCTCCTGGCGGACATCTCCCGCACGGCACCCGGCTACCCACTGCAAGGCAGAAAGTGAACGGAAGAGTCGGTGGAAATGCCAGAAACACGAACGGCAGCGACTGCAGCAGCCCTGGGGACAGAGAACGACAGTTCAGGGTCCCCACCTCACCAGAGAATTCTACATCAGTTCGAAGAAACAGACAGTGTTGAACAAATAAAATGCCAGGTATCATTGAGTGAGGCCATTCAGCCTACCGAGTCTGTGCTAGCTTCCAGGCCAAGCCCGTCAGGGCCAATCTCAATTCCCTCTCTATAACCCACTCTTTTTGAGATTCCCTCAACCCCCATCCTCTCGGCTTTAGCTCTCATCTTCAACTTGCAGCAGCCATTTAATAAACCCACACATGGGCTGCAGGCGAAAACCGAGAGCACCCATTTCAGGCACGCCTGCTCTTACCCCATCCTCTCGCCACCCTACCCGGGAGAGTGTTCCTATTCTCCTCATCTAACCCCCCCCCACCCCCATCCCTCCACCAGCCTCCCCGCCCAGCACATAATTCTCCGTAATTTCCAACGGGATCCGACCGCCAAGCGCATCTTGCCCTACCCTCACTTTCCGCAGGGATCGCTCCCTACGCGATTCCCTTGTCCATTCCTCCCTCCCCACCGATCTCCCTCCTGACGCTTATCCTTGCAAGCTGAACAAGTGCTACACCTCCTCCCTCACTACCATTCAGGGCCCCAGACAGTCCTTCCAGGTGAGGTGACACTTCACCTGTGAGTCTGTTGGAGTCCTATACTGTGTCCAGTTCTCCCGGTGTGGCCTCGTGTATATCGATGAGACCCGTCCGCTAGAAGAAGCAGGATCTCTCAGAGGCCACCCATTTTAATTCCTCTTCTCATTCCCATTCGGATATGCCCATCCATGGCCTCCTCTATTGTCGCGACGAGGCCACGATTACGTTGGAAGAACAGCGCCTTATACTCCGTCTGCATAGTCTCCAACCTGATGGCATGAACATCGTTTCTCCAACTTCCGGTAATTCTCCCCCCCCCCAACCATTCCCCATTCCCATTTCCCTCTCTCATCTTATCTCCTTGCCTGCCCATCTCTGGTGTCTCTACCCCCGCCCCCCGCCCGGTTTCTTTCCTCCATCTTATCTCCTTGCCTGCCCATCTCTGGTGTCTCTACCCCCGCCTGGTTTCTTTCCTCCATCTTATCTCCTTGCCTGCCCATCTCTGGTGTCTCTACCCCCGCCCCCCGCCCGGTTTCTTTCCTCCATGGCCTGTTTTCTCCTATTGGGCTCCCTCTTCTCCAGCCCTGTATCTCTTTCACCAGTCAACTTCCCAGCTCTTCACTTCATCCCTCCCCTCCCGGTTTCATCTATCACCTTGTGTTTCTCTCCCCTTCCCCACCTTTTAAATCTACACCTCAGCTTTCTTCTCCAGTCCTGCCCAGAAGGACCTTGGCCCAGAACATCCGCTGTGCTCTTCTCCATAGCTGCTGCTGGCCTGCTGAGATCCCCCAGTGTTCTGTGTGTAATCCTGACATAAGTCCTTGTACCGTCCAGAAGGTCTAAGGCTGTGTGAAAAGCCATTGAGGTTGAGTCTGCGTAGACCTATCCTGACGATAGGCAAATTGAAGTGGATCCAGGAACTCGCTGAGGCTGGAGTTGATTCTAGCCATGACCAACCTCTCAAAGCATTTCCTCACTGTAGATGTGAGTGCTACTGGGATTAAGTCAGCCTTAGGCACTGGTATATGTTGCCTTATTGAAGCAACTGGGAAGTTCCAAGTGTAGCAGAGAGGTTGAAAATGTCCTTGAGTACTCCCGCCAGTTTGTTTGCACGTTTTCAGAGCCTTACCAGATACTCCATTGAGGCCAGCCACCTTGAAAGCGTTCACCCTCCTTAAAGACAGCCTCCTAGGTCACTGGGTGCAGTAGGGATCATTACAGTTGTAGTTAGAAATTCTCCCTTTCAAAGTGACCATAAAACATAGGAGCTGAATTAGGCCATTTGGCCCATCAAGTCTACTCCACCATTCATTTATGGCTGATCTTTTTTCCCCTCCTCAGCCCCTCCACTCCCCAGACTTCTCCCAGTAACCTTTGATGCCATGTCCAATCCAGAACCAATCACTGCCTTAAATACACCCAACGACCTGCCCTCCACAGCGGCCTGTGGTAACAAACTCACCACCCTCTAGCTAAAGAAATTTCTCCACATCTCTGTTTAAATGGATACCCCTCCACCCTAAGGCCATACCCTCTTGTCCTAAGTTACCCCGGGAAACATCCTTTCCACATCTACTCTGTCTAGGCCTTTCAGCATTCGAAAGGTTTCAATGAGATCCCTCCTCATCCTTCTGAATTCCAGTGAGTTCAGACCCAGAGCCATCAAATGTCCCTCATATGATAACCCTTTCATTCCCAGAATCATCCTTGTGAACCTCCTCTGGACCCTCTCCAACACCAGCACATCTTTTCTTAAATGAGGAGCCCAAACCTCAAGGTGAGGCCTCACCAGTGCCTTATAAAGCCTCAGCACATCCCTGCTCTTGTATTCTCGACCTCTTGAAATGAATGCTAACATTGCCTTCCTCACCACTGACTCTACCTGCAAGTATGTGTTCTGCACAAGGACTCCCAAGCCCCTTTACATCTCAGATTTTTGGATTTTCTCCCCATTTAGAAATAGTCTGCACATTTATTTCTACTAGCAAAGTGCATGTCCATGCATTTTCCAACATTGTATTTCATTTGCCACTTTCTTGCCCATTCTCCAAATCTGTCTATGTCATTCTGCAGCCTACCTGTTTCCTCAAGACTGCCTGCCCCTCCACCAATCTTCGTATCATCTGCAAACTTGTCAACAAAGCATCTATTCCATCATCTAAATCATTTATATACAGCATAAGAAGAAGCGTCCCAACACTGACCCCTGCAGAACACCACTAGTCACTGGCAGCCAACCGGACAAGGATCCTTTTATTTCCACTGGCTGCCACCTATGAACAGCCAATGCTCTAACCATGTTAGTAACTTCCCTGTAAAGTCATGGGCTCTTAACTTGGTAAGCATCCTCATGTGTGGCACCTTGTCAAAGGCCTTCCGGAAGTCCAAATATACAACATCCACTGCATCTCCTTTATCTATCCTACTTGTAATCTCCTCAAAGAATTCCAAGAGGTTCATTAGGCAGGATTTTCCCTTAAGGAAACCATGTTGACTTTGTCCTGTCTTGTCCTGTGTCACCAAGTACTCCATAACCTCATCCTTAACAAATGACTCCCAACATCTTCCCAACCACTGAGGTCGTACTAACTGGTCTATAATTTCCTTTCTGCTGCCTTCCTCCTTTCTTAAAGAGTGGAGTAAGATTTGTAATTTTCAAGTCCTCTGACACCATGCCAGAGTCCAATAATTTTTGGAAGATCATTACTAATTCCTCCACAATCTCTATCGCTACATCTTTCTGAACCCTAGGGTGCAGTTCATCTGGTCCAGGTAACTTGTGTACCCTTTGGTCTTTCAGCTTTTTGAGCATCTTTTCCCTTGTAACTGCACTCACTTCTCTTCCCTCACACCCTTTAACATCTGGCACACTGCTAGAGTCTTCCATAGTGAAGACTGATGCAAAATATTCATTTAGTTCATCTCCTTGGTCCCTGTTATTATTTCTCTGGCCTAATTTTCTAGCGGTTCAATATTCACTCTCATCTCTCTTTTATTTTTTACACACTGGATAAAGCTTATACTATCCACTTTAATATTATTTGCTAACTTGCTTTCATATTTCATCTTCTCTCTCCTAATGATTCTTCTAGTTGCTCTCTGTACGGTTTTCAAACCTTTCCAATCTTCCCTCTTCCCACTCAGTTTTGCTTTGTTGTATGTCCTCTCTTTTGCTTTCACACTAGCTTTGACTTCCCTTGTTAGCCATGGTTGTACTATTTTGTCATTTGAATACTTTTTTGTTTTTGGAATACATCTATCCTGCACCTTCCTCATTTTTCCCAGAAACTCACACCATTGCTGTTCTTCTGTCATCCCTGCCAGCATCTCCTTCCAATTTACTTTGGCCGACTCCTCTCTCATACCACTGTAATTTTCCTTACTCCACTGAAATACTGCTACATCAGACTTTACTTTCTCCCTATCAAATTTCAAATTGAACAATCATATTAAGATCACTGCCTCCTAAGTGTTCTTTTACCTTAAGCTCCCTAATCACCTCCAGTTCATTATATAACACCCAATTCAATGTAGCTGATTCCCTAGTAGGCTCAATGAACCTAAGAGCACATAAGTGCACATAGGACACATAGGACACAGTTATATATCGTATATTCTTATATATACAACACATAGGACACAGTTTGTTTGTGCACATAGGACACAGTTTGTTTGAAAATGTGCTCTTATGTGTCCATAAGAGCACAACAAACTCTCCCTCTTGAGATCCATTTCCAACCTGATTTTCCCAATTGACCTGCATGTTGAAATCTCCCATGACTATCATAACATTGTGCTTTTGACACACCTTTTCTATTTCCTGTTGTAATCTGTGGTCCATATCCCAGCTACTGTTGGGAGGCCTGATTATAACTGCCGTCAGGACTTTTGCCCTTGCAGTTTCTTAACTCAGCCCATAAGGATTCAACATTTCTAACCCTATTTAACATCTTTCTACTCATTTCATGCCATTCTTTACTAGCAGAGCCACACTACCCCCTCTGTCTACCTTCCTATCCCTCCGATACAATGTGTAACCTTGGATATTCAGCTCCCAACTACAACCATCCTTCAGCCATGATTCAGTGATGGCCACAACATCATACCTGGCAATCTGTAATAGTGCAACAAGATCATCCACTTCATTTCTTATACTCCGTGCATTGAGTACTGTATTTGCTATCGTTTTTAATTCTGCATCCCTAATGCACTGACACTCACCCTGCTGGCTGCAATTACGTCCTATCATCTGCCTGCCCTTCCTGACAGTCTGACTGCATGCTATCTTTGATTTTTTACCATCCATCCATGAGTCCCTTCACTCTGGTTCCCACCCCTCTGCCAAATTAGTTTAAACCCTCCCCAACAGTTCGAACAAACTTGTCCATAAGAATTTTGGCTCCCTTTGGTTTCAGGTGCAACCCATCACTTTTGAACAGGTCATACCTCCCCCAAAGGAGATCCCAAAAAGGCATAGAAGTCATTGAGTTCATCTGGTAGTGAAGCATCACCGCCATTCATGCTATTGGGTTTCACTATGTAGGAAGTAATTTCTTGCAAACCCTGCCAGAGTTGATGTGCACCCGATGTTACCTCCATCCTCTCTCGGAATTGTTTCTTCACTCTTTAATTAGCCCTCCACAAGTCATACCTGGTTTTCTTGTGCAGACCTGGGTCACCAGACTTAAATGCCATAGATCTAGCCCTCAGTAGACAATGAATCTCCTGGTTCATTGCATCATCAATGGGAACGGGAGAGGTTCCGGAGGATTGGAGGGTTGCGGATGTTGTTCCTTTATTCAAGAAAGGGAGTAGAGATAGTTCAGGAAATTATAGACCAGTGGTTGGTAAGTTGATGGAGAAGATCCTGAGAGGCAGGATTTATGAACATTTGGAGAGGTATAATATGATTAGGAACAGTCAGCATGGCTTTGTCAAAGGCAGGTTGTGCCTTACGAGCCTGATTTTTTAAAATATTTTTTATTCAAATTTTAAAATAATTACATAGAATGAACAGAATAATAGAATAACATGATATAATATCAGCCCTCCCCCCTCCCCTTAACCCTTCTCCCCTTAACATCCCTATCTAAAAAAAGAAAGAAAGAAGAAAGAAGAAAGAAAGACTGCCTGGATATCGGAAGATCCCCACATGCTCCATGGAATTCAAAATAGCTTTAATATATGTATTTGTTTCTTTCCCCAAATGACTAATAACTTTATCTTCGGAGCACATATATATTTAATTCTATCTTTTGTAAGTAAGGGCACCAAATTTTCAGAAATATATCATATTTATTTCTTAAATTATAAGTAATTTTTTCAAGTGGAATGCAGCTAAAAATTTCATTATTCCAATGATCCATACTCTTACGAGTCCAATTGAATTTTTTGCGGATGTGACTAAACACGTTGATGAAGGAAGAGCAGTAGATGTATATGGATTTCAGCAAGGTATTTGATAAGGTACCCCATGCAAGGGTTATTGAGAAAGTAAGGAGGCATGGGATCCAAGAGAACATTGCTTTGTGGATCCAGAACTGGCTTGCCCACAGAAGGCAAAAAGTGGTTGTAGACGGGTCATATTCTGCATGGAGGTCGGTCACCAGTGGTGTGCCTCAGGGATCTGTTCTGGGACCCTTACTCTTCGTGATGTTTATAAATGACCTGGATGAGGAAGTGCAGGGATGGGTTAGTAAATCTACTGATGACACAAAGGTTGGAGGTGTTGTAGATAGTGTGGAGGGCTGTCAGAGGTTACAGCAAGACATTGATAGGCTGCAAAACTGGGCTGAGAAGTGGCAGATGGAGTTCAACCCAGATAAGTGTGAAGTGGTTCATTTTGGTAGGTCAAATATGATGGCAGAATATAGTATTAATGGTAAGACTCTTGGCAGTGTGGAGGTTCAGAGGGATCTTGGGGTCCGAGTCCATAGGACACTCAAAGCTGCTGCGCAGGTTGACTCTGTGGTTAAGAAGGCATACAGTGTATTGGCCTTCATCAATTGTGGAATTGAATTTAGGAGCTGAGTGGTAATGTTGCAGCTATATAGGACCCTGGTCAGACCCCACTTGGAGTACTGTGCTCAGTTCTGGTCGCCTCACTACAGGAAGGATGTGGAAGCCATAGAAAGGGTGCAGAGGAGACTTACAAGGATGTTGCCTGGATTGAGGAGTGTGCCTTATGAGAATAGGTTGAAGGAACTTGGCCTTTTTTCCTTGGAGCGACAGAGGGTGAGAGGTGACCTGATAGAGGTGTATAAAATGATGAGAGACATTGATCGTGTGGATAATAAAAGGCTTTTTCCCAGGGCTGGAATGGCTAGCACAAGAGGGCACAGGTTTAAGGTGCTTTGAAGAAGGTACAGAAGAGATGTCAGAGAGTGGTGAGTGCGTGGAATGGGCTGCCAGCGATGTTGGTGGAGGCAGATACGATAGGGTCTTCTAAGAGACTCCTGACAGGTACATAGAACTCAGAAAAATAGAGGGCTATGGGTAACCCCAGGAAATTTCTAAGGTAAGGACATGTTCAGTACAGCTTTATGTACTGTAGGTTTTCTATGTTTCTATGAAAGGGTGGGACTGTCAAGTCACAAGTCCCCTAGAAGATGAGGAGCATGGAGAGTGGAGAAAGACAAAAAGGAAATTCAAGATTAACAAGCAGAAAGCATGAGAAGAGTATTGAATGTGCAGGATTGAAATGAAACAGAAAACTTACCTATATTCACCAAGGTGAAAAACAAGGAAGGGGGCTGGTGATAGATGCTAGCATTCAGAAGGAGGAGATGTTATATGTTTAAATGTGGATAGATCGCCAGGCATATCACACAAGAGGGAACTCAGCAGGTCAGGCAATGTCAATGGAACTGAATTAACAGCTGACGTTTCGGCTGAGATCTTCCACCAGGTCTGAAAAAGAAGGGGAAAGAAGCTAGGTGGTGGGGTCGGGGGGGGAGAAGGAGTACAAATTGGAAGGTGATAGGTGAAGCCAGGAAGCCAGGTGGGTAGGAGAGGAGGATGAAGTATGAAGCCAGGAGACGATAGGTAGAAGGAATCTGATCGGAGAGGAGAATTGGGGTGGCACCAGGTGTGGAGAAGAGAAGACGAGAAAGGGGAGTCAGAGTAGGGATTTGAAGAAGAGGGACGGGGGAGGGGAAATTACTGGAAATTAGAGAAATCAATGTTCATGCCATCATGTTGGAGGTTACCCAGGCGGACTATGAGATGTTGCTCTTCCAACATGAGGGTGGCCTCATCGTGGCAATAGAGGAGGCCATGGACCAACATGTGGGAATTGAAAGAGTTGCTACTGGGAAATGCTGCTTTATGCAGATGAAGTGAAGTGCTCAACAAAGAGTTCCTTCAATCTACGTCAGGTCTCACCAATGTAGAGAAGGCCACTTCAGGAGCACCTGATACAGTCGACGGCCCCAACAGGTGAAGTGTTGCCTCACCTGTTTGGGGCCCTGAATGGAGGTGAGGGGGGAGGTGGATGGGCAGGTGTAGCATATCTTCAGTTGCAGGGATATGTGCCAGAAGCAAGATTTGCCAGAAGGAATCACAAAGGGAATGATCCCTGCGGAAAGTGGAGAGGAGGGGGAATGTGAAGATCTGTTTGGTGGTAGGATCCTGTTGAAGATGGTGGAAGTTCTGGAGAATAATGTGTTAGATGCACAGCCTCATGGGGTGGTAGGTGAAGACAAAAGGAACTCTATCCCTGTTAAATGGTGGGAAGATGGGGTGAGGGCAGATGTCTAGGAAATGGAGGAGATGTAGATGAGGAAAGCATTGATGGTGGAGGAAGGGAAACCCCGTTCTTTGAAGGAGGAGGACATCTCTGATGTCCTGGAAAGGAAATCCTCATCCTGGGAATAGATACAGTGGAGACATAGGAACTGAGAAAAGGAATGACATTTTTACAGGAGACAGCGTGAGAAGAGATTTAGTTATTGGAGTCAGTAGATTTAACCAGCAGACAGTTGGTCTTCACAGATGGAGGCAGAGAGATCGAGAAAGGAGAAAGGGAAGTGTCAGAAGTGAATCAAGTGATTTTAAGGGCATGGTGGAAGTTGGAGGAAGAGTTGATGAAGTCGATGAGCTCAGAACGGGAGTACGAAGCAGCACCAATGCAGTCGTCAACAGAGCTTGGAAAGAGTTGAGGAGCATTACCAGGGAAGGCTTGGAACATGTATTCAGCAAAAAGCCAGGCATAGCTGGGGCCCATGGGGGTGCCCTTGGCTACACCTCCAGATCCAGGCATGGTGGGACCAGGGGGGAGATTGCTGGGGCCCTGATGGAAATTCTTTCCTTCCTTGTGAGCCACAGGCGAGGTGCCAGATGACTGGAGGACAGTGAATGTATTTTCTATGTTTAGGAAGAGAAGTATGAAGCCAGGTAACTGAAGGCCAATGAGTTAACTCACGGGTAGGGAAATTATTGGAAAATATTCTGAGGAAAGGATTTATGTTCACTTGAAAGGGCAGGGCCTCATTAGGTAGGTATTGTCAATATGGAATCCAGTAAGGCCCTTAGAAAGCATATGGATCAGAAGATCAGGACCCACTGTATAAGGGCAAACTGACAAAGTGGACACTTCCTGACTGCAGGAACAGTGTTGGGGAAGTAGTTGGCTGAATCTGCGTGGTTACTTAAAACAGGAAGAGAGGATAAACTGAGTAAAAAAGCCAATTAATTTAACTATAGTGATTGTGAAATTACTAGAATACCAATGTGCTGCTGCTGTGTACTCTGATGAATAATACTAGATTCATGCAATGTGTAAGGGCGCTTTCTGAGATCAATAGGGAAAAGACTATTGTGGATCTTGTTTTCAGTAAAGAAGAAGGATTGGTTGATAGTCATTGGGAATTGGGACAAGAACATGATAGAACATTACATTAGGGTGGAAAGTTCAATTAATCAAAGCAGAGGAAACTGTTGGGGAGAGAGACTAGCTAGATACCTTGACTGGACAGGATAACAAGATAACGCATACGCTCAAACAGATAAAACAGGAAATGCTGGAAGCACTGTTAATGCTTCTGTTTTAGATTTCCAGCATCTGTAGTTGTTGCTTTCACTTGCAAAATAAATATATTCCTTCAAAACACAAAAAACCCAAAAAGAAATGTCATTTGTCCATGTCTGACAAGGGAAATTAAAGACAGAGAGAGAGACTAGTAGATTCATCAGGGACAGCAGAAGGTCTGAGGATTGGGAGAAGATTTGACCAGTGTAAGAGAACCAACACATGGATAAAGACAGTACGAGTGCAGACTGATGAGAAACTTGAAGACAGAGTGGAATGTGTATTGATGAGGGTAGTGTGGTTGATATAATCTACTGTGAAAGTTTCCATATGAAACACCGGTCTGCTAGATTTGAGCCAACAGGGTTCAGAAGTTTGGCAAATTAGATCTGAAATTAACTTGGTGATAGGAGGCAGAGGGCGGTGGTGGAAAGCTGATGTTGTGATTGGTAGCCTGGATTGGAAATGATGTATCACAGGATTGGTGATGAATCCCTTGCTGTTTGTTACATAAATTAATGACTAGGTATGAAAATAAGAGGTGTGATGGCGAAGCTTGTAAGATTGATAGTGAGGAGGGTAGTCAAAGGGTGTGGTGATGCACTTTGGTAAGATGTGCAGAGTGAATGGTACAGCCTTTGGAAGCCCTGAAGATCAGAGAGGTATCAGTGTCCCAAGCCCAAGGATCTCTGGAAGGAGATCTGGTGATTAAGCTTGCAGGTCTAAGGAGTCTCACTCCAAATGTTTGGAGACTTAAGGAGTTCACGCCCACGGCATCGCAGACAGGTTAGCCTCCTTATCTAATAAAGAATGGCCTTGCCATGCAATTAGAATTAATTTAATTTTTTACACCCATCTCACACGAGGGAGTAAAAATCTTTATGTTGTGTCTCCGTTGCTATGTACAAGCAATAAGGAAGGGAAATGTGGGAGGGTATTGTCCAAATGCTAAGATTGTATATGTGTATGTAGAGTCAGATTATACAATCAGATCAATGTGCATTGATAAATCCGATGGCCTGGTGAAAGGAGCTGTCCCGGAGCCTGTTGGTCCTGACCTTAATGCTGTGGTACTGTTTGCCAGACAGAAGCAGCTGAAACAGTTTGTGGTTGGTGTGGCTGGAGTTCCCGATGATCCTCCAGGCCCTTTTTTACACACCTTCTGTTGTAAGTGTCCTGTACAGAGGCAAATTCACATCCACGGATGTCTGCACCACTCTCTGCAATGCCCTGCGATTGAGGGCAGTGAAGTTCTCATACCAGGCGGTGACACAGCCAATCAGGATGCTCTCGATGGATGGTGTCCTTTAGAAAGTCCTGAGGATTTGGGGATTCGTGCCAAACTTCTTCGGCTATCTGAGGCGAAAGAGGTGCTGTTGTGTTTTTTTTCATCTCGCAGCCAATACGTTCAGTCCAGATGAGATCCTTGGTGATGTATGTACTGAGGAATTTGAAACTATTTACCCTCTAAACTACTGTCCCACTGATGTCAATAGGGGCTAGCCTGTCTCTGTTCCTCCTGTAATCCACAACCAACTCTTCTGTTTTTTCAACTGTTACGAACTGTAACAATTTAGAAACAAACTAACAGCAATAGAGTTCACACTTGGAGTCTGGTTTTGATGTTAAAACCACTGTCTTTATTAGCATCTACTGATAATATAGTAACTTAACCAAGATAAACAGAAGTTAACAGTGTGTGTGTGTAAATATAACTCCCAAACTATTGAGCTCGGGGGAACAAGGCTTAGAGTCTTGAGATGGGAAAGCATGGAAGTTCAGTTCATCCACGGAAAAAATGATGGGAGAGAGATATTTGTAATCCAAGATAAAATGTGGAGAGATGGCAATTACATTGAATTCCACAGGTTCCACGATGGTAATTAATAAATATCAGTGGTGGAAGATCCTCCGTTGAGCCGTTCCAAATCCACACACGAATTCCCACTGGAGTGATCTGTCACAGGGATGTCGTCTTCAAGGGGTTACCACATCACACACCCAGGCAAGGGTTAACTTCGAGTGGCCCCACAGGACATTCCTAATTCCACAACGTGTGCCTGGAGACGGAGGAGGTTGGGGGGGTCCTAAATGAATACTTTGCTTCCGTATTCACAAGTGAACAGGATCTTGATCAGGATGAGGTTGAAGTAGAGCGGGACTGTGTGCTGGACAATGTGGAGATTAAGGAAGAAGAAGTGCTGGATCTTCTTAAAAACATTAAGATTGATAAATCCCCAGGGCCGGATATGATACACCCCAGGTTGTTGTGGGAATTGACAGAAGAGATCGCAGGAGCATTAGCTATGAAATTTGAATCCTCTTTGGCTGCAGGGGAAGTGCCGGAGGACTGGAGAATGACAAATGTAGTTCTCTTGTTTAAAAACAGTAATAGGGAGAAACCTGGGAACTATAGACCGGTGAGTCTTATATCGGTGGTATGCAAACTACTGGAAATGATTCTTAAGGATAGGATCTACGAGCATTTGGAGAAGTACAGTCTACTCGTGGATAGTCAACATGGCTTTGTGAAGGGAAGATCGTGCCTCACGAGCCTGATTGAGATTTTTGAAGAGGTAACAAAAGAAATTGATGAGGGTATGGCAGTGGATGTGGTCTACATGGACTTTAGCAAGGCACTTGACAAGGTCCCTCATGAGAGACTCATCCAGAAAGTCATGAGACATGGGATAAGTAGAACCTTGGCTGTTTGGATAAAAAATTGGCTTAAAGGAAGAAAGCAGAGGGTAGTTGTGGAAGGAAAGTATTTTGCCTGGAGGTCGGTGTATCATAACAGGAGGCTAAAACATTAGGGGTATTTAAGAGCCTCTTGGACAGGCACACGGATGAAAGAAAAATGGAGGGTTATGGGGTAGCGTGGGTTTAGTACTTTTCTTTAAGGATTATATGGGTTGGCACAACATGGAGGGCTGAAGGGCCTGTACTGTGCCATAGTGTTCTGTGGTTCTAAGTCAGGGTCCAGCTGCACAAGGCAGCGTGCAGGCCGAGGTCTCTGAGCTTCCTGTTGAGCCTGGGGAGAATTATGGTGTTGAATGCTGAACTGTAGTCTAAGAAAAGCATTCTAAGGCAAGCATCCCTCTTCTCCAGGTGAGTGAGGACAGTGCTTGGAGCTGTAGCTACGGCATCATCTGTTGATCGGTTGTGTCAGTAGGCAAATTGTAGGGCTCCAGTGTTGGTGGTAGTATGCTGCAGATATAGTCCTGGATAGAGAGCTGTGAAGGTTCTTCCGACTAGTTCCAGGGGTGGCAAGTATGCCAAATGAGAAGAGAGTGAGTGGAGTGGGGCTGTGTTCTCTAGAGCCTAGGAGTACGAAAGAGAGTCATATCCAAGTTTGTTAGACGGGCCAAGTACAGGAAGGGTGCATCCCCTTTCTGCTGAGATTAAGCCTGGGGGCATAATTTGAGAATCAGAACTGAGAGGAAGAGAAACTTTGTTACTTAAAGGACGGTGAAGATTTGGACTTCTCTGCCAGGTCTGTGGAGGCTCTGGGTCCATCCTAAACATGGTTCAATGGGTAAACAAACAAGAGGAAATCTGCAGATACTGGAAATCTGAGCAACACGCACAAAATACTGGAGGAACTCAGCAGGCCAGGCAGCATCTATGGGGAAAAAAAGCACAGCTGACATTTCGGGCTGAAATCTTTCGGCAGGACTGGAGAGAAAAGGCTGAGGAGTGGATTTAAAAGGTGGGGTGGGGGAGAGAGAACCACTAGGTGATAGGTGAAACATGGAGGGGGAGGGATAAAGTAAAGAGCTGAGAAGTTGATTGGTGAAATAGACAGAAGGCCATGGAAGAAAGAATATGGGGGAGGAGCACCAGAGGGAGGTGATGAGTGGGCAAGTAAATAAGGTGAGAGAGGGAAAAAGAGGATGGGGAATGGAGAGGGAGGGGTGGTAGGGGGCATTACTGTAAGTTGGAGAAATCAATGTTCATGCCATCAGATTGAGGGCTACCCAAACGGAATATAAGGCGTTGTTCCTCCAACCTCATCATGACAGTGGAGGAGGCAGTGGTTTCCTCCATGGGTGGGCATATCGGAATGGGAATGGGAAGAGGAATTAAAATGGGTGGCCTCTGAGAGATCCCGCTTTTTCTAGCGGACGAAGTGTAGGTGCTTGGCGAGACCGTCGGGTCTCACCGATATACACGAGCCACACCGGGCAAACTGGACACAGTATATGACCCCAACAGACTTACAGGTGAAGTGTCACCTCACCTGGAAGGACTATTTAGGACCTTGAATGGCAGTGTGGGAGGAGGTGTAGGGGCAGGTGTAGCACTTGTTCCGCTTGCAAGGGTGAGTGTCAGGAGGGAGATCAGTGGGGAGAGATGAATGGATAAGGGAGCGTTCTCTGCGGAAAGCAGGAAGTGGGGAGGGGAAGATGTGCTGGATGCAGATGCTGGTGGGGTGGTCGTAAGGACAAGAGGTAGGGTGGCGGTGAGAGCAGATGTGCGTGAACTGGAAGAGGTGCGTTTGAGGGCAGCGTTAATGGTGGAGGAAGAGAAGGCCCTTTCTTTGAAAAAGGAGGATATTGCCTTTGTTCTAGAATGAAAAGCCTCATCCTGAGAGCAGATGCGGTGGAGATGGAGGAATTGAGAAAAGGGGATGGCGTAATTACAAGTAGTAGGGTGGGATGAGGTGTAGGCCAGGTGGCTGTGAGAGTCCGTGGTTTGTAATAGACATTGATGGATAAGCTGTCTTCGGAGATAGAGACAGTGAGATCGGGTAAGGGAATGGAGGTGTCAGAAATGGACCAGGTGAATTTGAGTGCAGGGTGGAAGTTGGAGGCAAAGAGGATGAAATCGACGAGTTCAGCACGGGTGCTGGAAGCAGCACCAATGCAGTCGTCGATGTAGTGTAAGAGATGTGTGGTAAGGTCACCAGTGTAAGCTTGTAACATGGACTGTTCCACGTAGCCAACAAACAGGCAGGCACAGCTGGGACCCATGTGAGTGCCCGTGGCTACCCCTTTTGTTTGAAAGAAGTAGGAAGAGCCAAAGGAGAAATTACTGAGAGTGAGGACGAGTTCCGCTAGGCAGAGGAGGGGGGATCTGATTCGGTCTGGTGTCCAGAGAGAAACGGAGAGCGTTGAGGCCTTCCTGGTGGGGGATGGAGGTGTATAGGGACTGGACATCTGTAGTGAAAATAAGTTGATGGGGCCAGGGAGCTTGAAATCCTTGAAAAGATCAAGAGTGTGTGAGATGTCACGGATGTAGTAAGAAGGGACTGAACTAGGTGGGGATAAAACAGATTTGAGGTACAGGATGCTGATATGAGTTCAGTGGGGCAGGAACAGGGTGAAACAATGGGTCTACCTGGACAAGCAGGTTTGTGGATCTTGGGTAGGAGGTATAAACAGGAGGTGCAGGGTGTGGGAATTATGAGGTTGGTGGCAGTGGATGGGAGATTCCCAGATTCATTGGTGTAGGAGACAATAGCCTGGTGTTTCTTAGTGGGATCCTGTTCGAGGGGTAAGTAAGAGGAGGTGTCAGAGAGTTGGGTTCAATAGGTTTCTGGACATTAAGGGCGTACAGGGATATGGGAATAGTGATGTGAAGGGAGACCTTAGTGATTGTGGAGCAAAATCCAGGGGCTCTTGTTTCAGTTTTTAAAATTTGAAATTCCAAGGGAGTGTGGGTACCTTCATTCGGAAAGACACGGGGGTCAGAGTCAGCCAGCGTGGAGTTGTACATGGAAGTTCCTGTTTTTCCAGAGGTGGAACGTTTGGAGAAGGTATTGAGCAGAGTTAATGAGTGCAGCGCATTTGATAAAGCATGCATGGGTTCTGGTAAGAATCTGTACGTCAGATTGGTCAAAAGGACCCATGGGATCCAATAATGAATTTTGCAGGTGCTATGTCAGTGGATTCCGGTTCATTGGGCTATCGATTACTTGTGGCAGCCGCTTGTTCAGGGCAACTGTTAAAAAACAAAAACTAATCAAGAAACTAGCCCTTCATTTATTTAATACGCTATGTCACTTAATTGGAACAGGAGACTCCAAACAGTTGCTAACGTCAGTCACATTCACTTTTGTGGCTGTTAGACACTACACTGTGCTTAGAGTGAACAGTTTCTAAATAGTGTCAGTTGTGTGTTTTTGTGTTCAAAAAGTAGTGACTTGTCATTGATAGTTGTGTAGAAATAAGCAATAAGACAATTCAGAACTGTTTGCTCACTGTGGTTTTAAGCATTCAGGTTTGGAGATGACAGAAATGGGCAGGAGTGAAAATGAAACAATTTCACTACTTCAGTAAGTTAGGAACTATGAACATTTTGAAGGTATTGATAATCAACTTGAATGTTACAAAGAAAATGAGGATTTGGAGGATGCAGCTGTCGACAGCATTGTCTGGCCACTATCTATAGTCGGTGTCTGCACTGATTTTGTTCATTTACAGTCAATCAAAAGACCATGGCAATGTTCACAGGAAGAATTCCTTTGTTGATAACTTTTAGGGACTAATACAGTTTTATAGTACTGTTGGTAGTGTTCCAATTTGTTCTGTATTTCATGTAAGTACATAATTTATTACTCAGTTAAACCGTAGTTTATAAACATTTATAAATGTTTAGAATTGAATTGACTTTATTACTTACATCCTCCACATACATGAATAAAACTCTTCACATTACCTCTCCATCTAAATGTGCATTGTGTATAGTAATTTGTAATGGAAAATAGTATGTACAACAGGACAGTCAATATAGCATAGAAATATAATTGTATCAGCGTGAATTAATCAGTCTGATGGCCTGGTGGAAGAAGCTGTCCTGGAGCCAGTTGGGGTGACTTGGGTCCCCAGTGATCCTTCAGGCCCTTTTTACACACCTGCCTCTGTAAATATCCTGAATAGTGGAAAGTTCACATCCACAGATGCGCTGGACTGTCTGCACAACTCTCTCCGGAGTCCTGCGCTTAAGTACAGTTCCCATACCAGGCAGTGAGCAGCCAGTCAGGATTTTCTCAGTTGTGCCCCTGTAGAAAATCCTTGGGATTTGGGAACCTGAGGTGAAAGAGGCGCTGTTGTGCTTTTCTCACCACATAGCTGGTATGTACAGACCACGTGCGTTCCTCGGTGATGCGTACGCCAAGGAACTTGAAGCTGTTCACCCTCTCAAACCCAGATCCACTGATGTTAATAGGGGCTAGCCTGCCTTCATTCCTTCTGTAGTCCACAACCAGCTCCTTTGTTTTTGCAAAATTTGAAGGAGAGGTTGTTTTCTTGACAGCATGGTATCGGGGTGATGACTTCTTCTCTGTAAGCTGCCTCATTATTATTTGAGATAAGGCCAGTTAGTATAGTGTCATCAGCAAATTTAATTAGCAGATTGGAGCTGTGAGTGGTGTCACAGTCACAGGTGAGGGAGCTCACTCTTACCACCTGCCAGCGATCTGATGGGAAGTCCAGGGTCCAGCTGCACAAGGCAGGGAAAGTCCAAGGTCTCTGAGCTTCTTGCCAAGCCCGGAGGGAATTATGGTGTTGAATGCTGAACTGTAGACCAAAATCAGCATTCTAATATAACCATCCTTCTCCAGGTGTGTAAGGACAATGTGTAGAGCTGTGGCTATTGCGTCATCTGTTGATCGGTTGTGTCGGTAGGAGTTCAGTGTGGGTGGTAGCAAGCTGCAGATGCAATCCTTGACCAGCCTCTCAAAGCATTTGCTTATCATTGAGGTGAGTGTGACAGGATACCAGCTAATTCCATGAAAGTTTGGCTAATTGGGGCAGCCACTTAACTGGGTCTGATGTGTCCCAATTAACTGGAAACCATTGTATCTGTTCACTGAGCTAGATCCATTAGAGGAATCCCAATGCCATATCTCAGTGAGTGTTTCCTGCTACTGTGGGCCGTTTATTGAGGACAGCACTAACTTCCAGGGTTTACTTATGTCATATCCCAATGGAAATTCACAATGCCATATCTTGTTTAGGGACTACAGTGACAAATTCCCTGTTTGCTATAACATATCACACAGAGCTGTTCAGGGTCTCACATCCCACTGGCTGTTCACTATGCCATTATATTGTAATATCTCACAGAGTTCAGGAACTGTATCCCATTGGGGCGGGGATATCATGCTCCCCTATCCCAGAGTATTACTGTGAAAACATCAAGTTCAAGAGCTGAGAAGTAATGTTACAGCTGTAACTGACCCTGGTCAGACCCCACTTGAGTACTGTGCTCAGTTCTGGTCGCCTCACTACAGGAAGGATGTGGAAGCCATAGAAAGGGCGCAGAGGTGTTGCCTGGATTGGGGAGCATGCCTTACGAGAATAGGGTGAGTGAACTTGGTCTTTTCTCCTTGGAGCGAGAGGTGACCTGATCAGAGACATTGATCGTGTGGATAGTTGGAGGTTCTCCCCCAGGGCTAACACGAGAGAGCACAGTTTTAAGGTGCTTGGAAGGTACAGAGGGGACGCCAGGGGTAAGTTTTTAATGCAGAGAGTGATGTGAGTGTGTGGAATGGGCTGCTGGCGACTGTGGTGGAGTTGAATACAATCGGGTCTTTTAAGAGGCTCCTGGATAATTTCCTAGGTAATTTCAAAAGTACATGTTCGGTACAGCATTGTGGGCCGAAGGACCTGTATTGTGCTGTAGGTTTTCTGTTTCTATCTGCCTCTACCAGTGGTGTGGTCCAGATTGCAATCACCCTCTTCCTCAGAACCCCTCCAAACCTCTTACCCCTTCTCCTAATCCTGCGCTTTCTGGTCTTGGACAACTTCCATGGGGAAAAGTATCTTACTCTCTAACCTATCTATGCCTCTCGTAAATTCCACCATATCTTAATCAGATCCTGGCAGCAAGGAAGAAACACACTAATCCAGATTTCCATTTGCTGCTGCTTAAGTCCCGGCCGATCCCCTCAGATCTGGCTTCCTATCGTTTCCCTTGTGCACTGGGAGCACCAACAGACCCTGGCTCCAGCTAAATCATCAGAGACATTTGCCTTCCCCATCTTCTAACACTTCCCTTCCTGTGTCTGGGTGTATCCATTACTTTCCTGTCTTTAACCTGCAGGTAACCCATCTCTAAGATGTGCACTTCCAATCAAGTTGTTCTTCCAATCAAGTACTCAAATTGCGATACTCAGCGCAGAAGCTGCTCTGGAGGAAAACTAAACCAGCCCATTAGGTAGAGCAGAGGTGGCATTATAAAGTATGTGGGAGAAACACACAGCTAAGTTGTGTTTAGTTCAATGCAAGAAGTTAATAATTAAGACACATGAACTGTGGGCATTATTCAGCATATGGAAATCATGTAACCATATCTGACAGGAGGGCTGTTATCAGCATTCGTGGAAACAGAATTATCCCGTGTGGCAGCAAAGCTGTAAATAGGGGCTGGGATTACTGTATTGACCAAGGATTCTGTAACGAGGGTACCCTAGATTTTCAAATGAGGTCTTACAGGTTGGTTTAAGATCAAGCAAGTAGCGAACATAGGGGAATATTTTGCTGAAGGTTTGCTCAGACCTAACAGTCAAGAGGTGAATTCATCTCTGAATATACAGTACCGTGCGAAAGCTACTGAGGTCCCTGACTTTTGCATTGTACTGTATGTCAATGTGGAACGGAGAATGAGGCTGTCGATCTGACATGATGAAAGGATTTTGGAAACAGCAATGGTGGAGCACTGTGCAGGGGCGGCACGGTGTAGACACCCAGCCCTGAGACACTAGGCAAGGTAATTCGAAAAGGCATGTCAAAAGGGCAATGTTATCTTAGTCATGGAAGATTTCAACATGCAGGTCGATTGGGAAAATCAGGTTGGAAATGGATTTCAATGAGTTTGTTGAATGCCTACGAGATGGCTTTTTTAGAGCAGTTTGTCACTGAGGCTACTAGGGAATCAGCTATACTGGATTGGGTGTTATGTAATGAACTGGGGGCAATTAGGGAGCTTAAGGTGAAAGAACCCTTAGGAGGCAGTGATCTTAATATATTGTTCAATTTGACAGGGAGAAAGTCTGACATAGCAGTATTTCAGTGGAGTAAAGGAAATTACAGTGGTACGAGAGAGGAGTCGGCCAAAGTAAATTGGAAGGAGATGCTGGCAGGGATGATAGCAGAGCAGCAATGGTGTGAGTTTCTGAGAAAAACGAAGAAGGCAGGATAGATGTATTCCAAAAACAAAAGAAGTATTCAAATGACAAAATAGTACAACCGTGGCCGACAAGGGAAGTCGAAGCTCATATAAAAGCAAACGAGAGTGAATTTAGGGCATACAACAAAGCACAAATTGGTGAGAAGAAAGGGGATTGGGAAGTTTTTAAAACTTACAGAAAGCAACTAAAAGAATCATTAGGATGGAAAAAATGAAATGTGAAAGCAAGCCAGCAATCATTATCAAAATGGATAGTAAAAGCTTTTTCAAGTATGTAAAAAATAAGAGATGAGTGGATATGGGGAATGAGGTCGGAGCAATAATGGAGGACAAGGAATGGAAGACAAACTAAATGAGTAGTTTGCATCAGTCTTCACTGTGCAAGACACTTGCAGTGTGCCAGATGCTGAGGGTGTGAGGGAGGAGAAGTGAGTGCCAGGGAGAAGGTGCTCAAAAAGCTGAAAAACATAAGAGTACATAGGTCACCCGGACCAAATGAACTGAAAGAGGTGGTGGTAGAGATTGTGGAGGCATTAGTAATGATCTTTCAAAAATCATTGGACTCTGGCATGGTGTTAAGGATGAGATTATGGAGTACTTGGTGACAAGATAGGACAAAGTCAGCATGGTTTCCTTAAGGGAATATCTTGCCTGACGAACCTGTTTGAATTCTCCAAGGAGATTACAAGTAGGATAGATAAAGGAGATGCCGTGGATGTTGTATACTTGGACTTTAAGAAGGCCTTTGACAAGGTGCCACACATGAGGCTGCTTATCAAGTTAAGAGCCCATGGCATTACAGGAAAGTTACTGGCATGGTTAGAGCACTGGCTGATTGGTAGGAGGCAGTGAGTGGGAATAAAAGAATGGCTGCCATAGACTAGTGGTTTTCTGCAGGATCGGTGTTGGGGCCACTTCTTTTTATGCTGTATATCAATGATTTAGATGTTGGAATAGATGGCTTTGTTGCCAAGATGGCAGACGATACAAAGACTGGTGGAGGGGCAGATAGTGTTGTGGAAACAGATACGCTGCAGAGGGCTTAGACAGATTAGGAGAATGTGCAAAAAAGTGGCAAATGAAATAGTGTTGGAAAATGCATGGTCATGCACTTTGATAGTAAAATAAATGTGCAGACTATCTTCTAAATGGGGAGAAAATCCAAAAATTTGAGATGCAAAGGGACTTGGGAGTCCTTGTGCAGAACACCCTAAAGGTTAACTTGCAGGCAGAGTCGGTGGTGAGGAGGGCAAATGCAAATTAACATTCATTTCAAGAGGTCTAGAATACAAGAGCAGGGATGTGATGCTGAGACTTTATAAGGCAGTGGTGAGGCCGCACTTGAGTATTGTGAAGTTTTGGTGCTCCTCATCTAAAAAAGGATGTGTTGGCATTGGAGAGGGCCCAGAGGAGGTTCACAATGACGATTCTGGGAATGAAAGGATTATCATACGAGGAACGTTTGATAGCTCTGGGTCTGTACTCATTGCAACTAAGGACAAGGGGGGATTTCATTGAAACCCTTCAATTGTTGAAAGGCCTAGACAGAGTAGATGTGGAAAGGATGTTTTCCATGGTAGTGGTGTTGAGGACAAGACGGCACAGCTTCAGGATAGATGGGCATCTATTTAAAGCAGAGATACAGAGACATTTCTTTAGCCAGAGGGTGGTGAATTTGTGGAATTTATTACCACAGGCAGCTGTGGTGGCCAGGTCATTGGCTGTATTTAAGGCAGAGATTGATAGGTTCTTGTTCGGACACGCAATAAAGGTTACGGGGAGAATGCTGGTGAGCGGAGCTGAGGAGGGTAAAAAAGGATCAACCATGATTGAATGGTGGAGCAGACTCAATGGGCCAAATGGCCTAATTCAGGTCTTTTGTCTTATTATGATTCCTAACAATTGGTTTATTTATTTTAACAGAATGTCTCTCTGATGCTTCCCTCCCCTTTCCCAACTATGATTCCCCTCTCCCTCCCCCCTTCCCGCTCTGTCCACAGTAGAGACCAGTATCAGGTTTTTCATCACTCACATCGTTAATTTTTTTGTGTGGCAGCAAATGTATTAGGCTCCTAAGCTCTGTATGTGATTTTTGCACATTACTGTATTCTCTATATTTAGCAGGACAGGCAGCATCTGTGAAGAGTGATCATGTCAAGGAATTTCCAGACTCTGCAAACAGTGATCACTGATAGGTAACGCTGAGTACGAGGCCTGTATGTACCCTACCACTTGTGAGGCATCCTCCTCCGAAACAACAGGAGTGCTGCAGCTACTCAGGAGTCTCATTTCAACCCTCAAAGAGGCCAGGAAGGGGTCAAGAGTGGCAGTGAGAGCGTGGGAGGAGGAAGATATCGTAAGGAACAGCGGGAAGGGGATGAGGAGAAAATTCCGTGGAAGATGTGATCACGAGAAGGTAATGAAGAAGAAAAGAGATGGGAAAGCAGAAGAAAGGAGAGAGCAAGGAGAAGATGGGAGAGAAGGGTCAAGAAGGAGTGAATGACAAAGAGGAAACAGGAGCTGGGATTGAAGAGCAAGGAAAAGGGAAGGCAAGGGAGGAGTGTGCAGAATTAGGAAGAGCATAGGAGGGGAGGGTAGATGGCAGGGCAGGAGAAAATAGATGAGGAAATGGGGACGAAAAGGAGCAAAGAGGGAGGAGTGGGAAAGAGGACAAAGGTGAATAAGAGGCTGGGGGCCAGAGGAAAGAGGTGGTGCAGTAGTTACTACTGCTGGCTCACAGCTCCAAGGATCCAGGTTTGAAACCTGTGTGGTTTACTTCAAATGCTTCTCTTTCCCGAAGACATGTAGGTTAGTTAACTGGCTGCTCTCCGTGAAAGGTAGAAGAATCATTTGCTGATTTGGTGAAAAAGTTGCAGAAACAGACTGTCGAATAAAATTCAGCAATTAAAGGGCTAATATCCAATAGGATGGAGCTTCTTGCTTCATCAGACCTTCAAAGCAAAATAGAAAATACAAGCAGAACAACACTTAACGCAAAGAAAAGTGAACCTTTAATGTGGATAATGTTACACTTCCCAAGATTAATCACGGTTGTTTAGCAAACTTGCCCAGAAAGCACCCTACGCTGAACGCCTGGATTGGACACTGTACCACTTTCTGCACGTAACTGTGATAGCATAGGGTTACAGAAATACTTAACTAATATATGCAATCAAAATACATGGCTTTTATACTAAACATGGTGTGCCTGGCACTCACTACTACTAATATGTCAATAATATAAATAATGCCCAAAGCCTTGAATACTGAGCAGAGCTACAGAATTAAACATTTAGTGAAATAAGACCGGTACCTATCAGTTTTTGGAAAATGAAAACAAATCTGCAGATACTGGAGATCTGAAAACGCTGGAAACACTCAGCAAGGTGAGGCAGTATTGTCCCCTGATCTGAAATACTAATCCTGAAGCTACTTGATCTGCTGAGTGCTTCCAGCAGTTCCCGTTTATTGTCACTGACATGTATCCAGAGCAGCCATCGCCTAACACGGAATGGACACCCCAGGAGTTCAGTCTTCACATCATGGTGTTTGTGTCACTTGATGTGACATGGATCACTACAGCTTACCTGTATTCATGGAAAGAATACTTTATATAGCTGAGGCCTGGCAAAGGGATAAGCCTATTTATTGCCCAAAAAAGGGAAATGTGCTTGTCAGACAGATCATTGTCCACTGTGTCAGAAAATACACAACAATGTGAGCTTTAGCATCAATTAGTGGGACCAAGAGGTGCAGTTTAGAATAGAAGGCATCAAGTATCAAACCCCTTTCAATAGAAATGACTTATGGGGTTAATTTGAGAGGCAATCTCTGTTATTGTGGAGACTAAACAGCAAAGAGTGTAGTAACAAGGATGAGATTAATGTTAACTGGATTGACCAATACCTAGCTTAGTAATCATCTTCCTGTTTAGACTTTTAAAATGATCTTTCAATCACAGTGAATGTTAAAGAAATGTAAGTCAATAGGCATCAAAAAGTAACGTTACGAAGCAACTTTAACAATATGGAATGTAGATGAAGATCTGGGACATCCATTGGCTACAGACAGCAGTACAACAGTTACCTTAGACAGCTCAGTGGTACCCCCCAGGAATCTCCAGCAATAACTGCAGCAATGTATTGGAAGTCCACTTCAGGCACCTTAGCAGATGCTCCAAGAAGATATAAATGGTGATTTGGAAAACATCAGCCAGTACAATCCATCAACTCACAGGGCAGTCTTGTTGAAGACCAAAAGAGCATTTCACAAGTTACACAGGGTCTGTCCACCTAGACATTTCATCATGCAGGCATCTGGTCAAGTTCCATCGGGATCCTCCATCAGATGGGCAGGGCAGACTGGTCAAGGCCTGAAGGAATTTTCACCAGTTGGACAGACAGTCTGGTCAAGGTCTGTAAGGAAATTTCATCAGATGGGCAGGACAGTCTGGTCAAGGTCATCTGTTGGGCAGGCTGAACGGTCAAGGTCTGTAAGGAATTTTCACCAGTTGGACAGGGCAGTCTGGTAGAGATCTTTTGGGATGTTCTGCCACCTGGAATGGGCATTATAGGGGAGGACCATCAAGACATTACAATAATCATTTGGGACAGTTTGATGGATGTCCATTAGGATTCTCCATCAGTTACACAGGCAGTCAGGTAGCAATTCATCACACATTCCATCAGTTACACAGGCAGTCAGGTAGCAATTCATCACACATTCCATCAGTTACACAGGCAGTCAGGTAGCAATTCATCACACATTCCATCAGTTACTCAGGATAACTTGGTGGGTCCACAAGAATACTCTCCCTTAGTTACACAGTGGTATAATATTCAAAGAATTATAAAATCATTAAAAGATACAACAGATAAAGATCTTAATTGGAATGAAGACTGAGAAACCTAAACCTGCCTTTAAATCTCTGAAGTAATGATGAGAACATGGCATTACTTCAGAATTCCTAGACAAATTCCTGCCTGATTTAGAACTTGGTGAAGTTTATGGAGTTAGCTATCCAACTAGTGTCAGATAAAACACTCTGAGCACAGACCTTTACTCTGCATTTAATAAATGGTGTACCTTTGCTGGGAATACCTTAGTAGGTCACTGTAAAATCTTCCTCTACAGTTCCCCATCAATGCATTCCCAGCATATATTAAGTGCAGAGTGAAGCTCCTTTATCATCAAACAATCCACTGTGGGTGACATGTGCAGTGTAAACTAATCATATGTTGTTAGAGGTGCATCAGAGTTGACCCAAAAGCAGCAGTATATTTGCAAGCACTTTGACAGATTTGCAAGGGATGAAAGCTGTTCATGTTATGAACAGCCAGTTTCTCTAAAGAAAATTAAAAACATGATAAGCAGATATAAAAAAATTACTAAGCTCCTTATAACTAGTTAATATTCTAAATAAGGACAGATTGAAGACTAGCCTTTTGACACAGGAGACTTCTTCTCATTGGTCTGGAAGAATTATTCAACGCTTGTAGCAGATGATCCTTCGGGGAACCATGGAGCACGATTTTAGGATTTGACAGAGTAAACAGACTGTTCAGAGTAACGCCTTAAGACCAAGTACTAATGCTAAACTTGAGCTATTCATCCTTAAAACCACAGTCCAGGTGACTTATCTTGGCAATCTCAAGCCGAAGTTTGAAATTGTACTGTGAGTTCATGGCCTAACAATGGAATTAGGCATTGGTGAAGGGAGAGCCATGGATATTACTGTGTGGACTGACACTTGAAAATGCTGCCTGACTTTTGGACATAACTTCATCTTTCTTCTCAGACCAGTGCAGCAAGTCTTTAATGTTAGCTGGAATGGATCATTTATTTCTCAGCCTTTGGAAGCTGTACCATCCATCAGTTCACCACTGCAAGCATACACCAACAGATAAATCTAAAACAACAGTGTCGTCTCTCAGCTGCACATCTCTTCACTGGACAAGTTACAGAACCTGGGGAATGTTCGTTCTTTTCAAAGTGATCCTGTGTGAAGTTACTGGAATGAATGTTGTAAGGCTGTTATATGAAGAGCTGTATCAACATTCCTGCCCAAAGCCAACTGTTGCTCTGCAAACACTGGCTTTACTGGTCACCGATGCAAGATTCAAGTTTCAAAGTACTTGTATATAGCTGTCACGTATTGCATCAGACTCTGCCAGTCTGGCCGTTCTGTGCTCACCATCTCATTGATATCCTGGAATGGGAGACATAACAGAATCATATTAGAAGGTCTGATAATTTGCCCAAGGATATACAATTTCCATTTACCCCGAAAATCTGTTGCAAACTCTCTCCAGAATGGGGATTTGTATTGTTTTACAGATCCATGAAAAACTAAAGGCATGATATGAAGGAAAACAAGACATACCAAAATCAATAAAAGTTCTACAGGTGACGTTTGCTTTATGGCTTTGAATTAGAACATGCGTTTTTTTAAATACGTGTTTCTTGATGCATGTAGCTTCGCATTATGAAAAGCCATTTTCCAGGAATGTGACCTCTGCTTAGTGCAGGGGGTTGCCTGTACAAGATTAATACACATTTCTACTAGTATTTCCAGTGAAGGTTCTGTAGTCGGTTTTAGTCTTATAGCAGCACTTAACTCTTAACCTGGCTGCTCACCCTCCCACTTATCTGTGGTCCACATTGGTACTAATAACATGGGGAGGAGGGGTGACCAGGTCCTGCAAAGTGAGTTTAGGTGCTAAGTTAAAGGACAGCACCTCCAGGGTTGTGATCCCAGGATCGCTACTTGTGCCACATGCTAGTGAGGCCAGAAATAGAAAGATCATACAGTTTAACATGGCTAAGGAGATGGTGCAGGAGGGAGCATTTCAGATTTTTGGATCATTCAGCTTTCTTCCAGGGAAGGTGAGACTTGTACAGAAGGGACAGTTTGCACCTGAACTGGAGGGGGGGGGGGGGGGGGCTAATACCCTAGTGGAAAGCCAATCACAAACACGAGAAAATCTGCAGATGCTGGAAGTCCAAGCAACACATGCAAGGTGCTGCGGGCACTCAGCATTTTGTGTGTGTTCCGAGTGGAAAGGTTTGCTAGTGCTGCATGGGGGGGGGGAGGGGGAGGGCAGGGCTTTAAATTGCAGGGGGATGGGAGCCAGAGCATGAAACAGTTAGTGGAGTGGTTGTGGATAAAGATATTGTTAAGCCTACACACAAAGTCAGGAATCAAAAGGTTGAGCCTGGTAGGACTAATGCTCTGAGCTATTCAAGAAGCGGTGCCTCAAAAAGATGGCATCTATCATTATGGGCCCTAACCATCTGACATGCCCTCTTACCATCATTACCACCGCAAAGGAGCCTGAACATCCATACTCAATAATTCAGGAACAGCTCCTTCCCTCTGCCATCACATTTCTGAATGCTTCGTGTACACACAAACACTATTTCATTATTCTTTTATTTTTGCATTTAATTTATAATTTATAGTAATTTTGTCCCTGCAATATATTGCTGCTGCAAAACAACAGATTTTATGTCATATAAGACAGTGATAATAAACCTGATTCTGGTGCGACAATGGTATCTGAACTCTCAAAATCAGCTCAGACCACCTTGCTTCAGTGCATTCACTAAAGTTAAAGACTCGGAATGCTTCATAGTGTGCTCACTGGACGGTCATACTCTGGTGATGGTCAGCTGACTGTAGCTCAATACTCACAGACGGTACAGGACACCGACTATACTTAAGAGACTCAGACCGTGCATGGTGTACCGGCTATACCCGAGAGTCTGAAGTCTCATATGAAGTATGGCTTGCTCACTGGATCTCAAGTCTTAGACCACAGAATTACCTGGACGTCAACACAGAGCTCTGATGTTTTAAAGAGCTCTTGAACTGTAGATTATTTCTATAGTTTTTTTTCCCTGTACTATACTGCATACACATGAAAGTGTTTAGTAGAATAAGCACTGAATGAAAATCAGCAAATTCACAATAATCTGGAAACTAAATGCCTATGCCCAGCACACAAAGGATGCCTACACCTTTGCATAATGTTTAGCCCGAAGCTGACAATCTGTACATGTAAAAAAAAAGGGTGTAACAAATTGCTTTTACCACTCCTGGGAGCATAACAGCTCATTAAAAGGAGAATAATAAAGTATTAAGGCAGGAAGTGCTTGGATATTGTGTTGAACAACTGAACATATAATCCAAATGTTTATTTAAAAACTCACCAGAGTAGACTTGATGCCAACACTTTCAGCTGCCTGGAAGGCCAGGGAAAAATTCCTTCGCTGTGAATCAAAGATATAGAAAATTAAAAGTCTGCTGTCAAAAAGAATTCTAAACTTTTGGGTGCAACACTACAGGGGGAATTTTGTTAATACGGTTTGACCCAGAACAGTATTGTTTTCACACAAAAGGCCCTGGAGACCATCATGTCAATCAATACAAGTCTTTGCCCCTGTTTGTTCCCCAGAGCCCTACAAACAATTTTCCCCCACAAGAGACTACCCTTTTGAAAATCTTGTCTGATTTTGTTTCCACCTAATAATGATTTTCTTCACAAATCTCTCATTCACTTTCTTACTTCAGTGGTGGGTGAATTGTTGGAGAAGATCCTGAGGCAGGATTTATAAGCATTTGGAAAGACAAGGTCAGATTAGGGATAATCAGCATGGCTTTATCAAGGGCAGGTCGTGCCGATTGAATTCTTTGAGGATGTAACAAAACACACTGATGAAGGTTGAGCAATGGATGTAGCATATATGGATTTCAGTAAGGCATTTGAGAGGTTCCCTCTGCGAGGCTCATTCAGAAAGTAAGGAGGCATGGGATCCTAGGAGACATTGCTTTGTGGATCCAGAATTGGCTTGCCCACAGAACGCAAAGGATGGTTGTAGATGGTTCATATTGTAGATGGTCAGCTGAGAAGATCATCAGGGTCTCTTCCCAGAACCCACTTAACCCCATACACCTGCCTTCTCACCATAACCTGTGATACCTGAACTAATCAGGAAACAATTAACTTTTGCTTTAAAGATACCCATGGACTTGGCAGAGCATTCATTACTCGCCGGCTAAAAGAAATTCCTTCTTACCCCTGTTCTAAAAGCTCACTCCTCAATTTTAAGGCTGCGCCATCTAGTTCTGGACAGCCCCACCATCGGAAACATCCTCTCCACATCCATCTTATCTAGTCCTTTCAACATTTAGTAGGCTTCAATGACATCCCCCTGCATACTTCTAAATTCCAGTGAGTACAGGCCCAAAACTGCAAAAAGGTCCTCGTATGTTAACTCCTCCATTCCTTGAATCACCATTGTGAACTTCTTCTGGACTCTCTCCAAAGACAACACATCCTTTCTGAGATATGGGGCCCAAAACAGTTGACAATACCCCAAGTGCAGCCTGACTAGTGTCTTATAAAGCCTCTGCAATATCTCCTTGCTTTTATATTCTATTCCCCTTGAAATGAGTGCTAACATTGCATTTGCCTTCTTTACCACAAACTCAACCTGTGATTTAACCTTTTGGGAGTCTTACACAAGGACTCCCAAGTCCCTTTGCATCTCTGATGTTTGTATTTTCTCCCCATTTAGGTAATAGTCTGCACTAGTGTTCCTTTTACCAAAATGCATTATCATACATTTCCCAACACTATTCCATCTGCCACTTTTTTGCCGGTTCTCCCATACCCCTATTCTCCAGTCTAACCCTGTAGTTGCAATCCTCATGTCTGGCCCCATTGAATAAACCCCTCTGCCACCTTGTCTGGAACCCTTACACTGAGAGTGATAAGCAGAATTGGACACAGTGATCCAGTTGTAGCCTTAGCAAGGGCTTTATACAGAAAGGATCAGCATTACCTCAGATCACATGAGAATAGTGGGTCAATTGGGATCTATAGAGGCAAAAGCTGTAAGATGATGTTTCAGATTCTTGATGCAGTTTTGACCCAAGATGCTGCCTCAATAGATGCTGACTGACCAGCTGAGTGCTTGTTGCAGCATTTGCACTTCCTTGTCTACAATTTGACCTCACTGATTTTGTATTGTATGAAGCCCAGAATCCCATTAACTCCTCTCTCAATACACCCTGTCGCTTTCATGCGCATTTACATGCAGGTCTTACATGGTTGTTTACAATATATTTAATGACTTAGAAGAAGGTAGTGAACATACTAGAGCCAAGTATGTGAATGAGATGAAAGCAAAGGAAAGGGAAGCCATGATGAGGATACGAGTTTACAAATGTATTCATAGAATAAGTGAGCAGGGACTGAGTTGGCAGATGGAATTTTATGTGTGAAAATGTACAATTATTTCAACTTGGAAGAAAGTATGATGAACCCAATTATTTAAATGAAGAAAGACTGTAGGAAACTGTAGCACAAAGACGTTGAGGGGTCCTTGTAAATGAAACAGAAATTTAGCATAAAGCAGAGCAGGTTCAAAGGTCCAATTTAATGTCAGAGAAATTTATACAATATACACCCTGAAATGCTTTTTCTTCGCAAACATCCACGAAAACAGAGAAGTGCCTCAAAGAATGAACGACAGTTAAACGTGAGCACCCTGAAGTCCCCCCTCCCGCACATAAGTGGCAGCGAGCAACCGGTAATGGAGAAAACATAGAAAACCTACAGCACAATACAGGCCCTTCGGCTCACAAAGTTGTGCTGAACACGTCCCTACCTTAGAAATGACTAGGCTTACCTATAGCCCTCTATTTTACTAAGCTCCATGTACCTATCTAAAAGCCTCTTAAAAGACCCTATCGTATCCATCTGCACCACCGTTGCCTTCAGCCCATTCCACGCACTCACCACTCTCTGAGTAAAAAACTTACTCCCGACATCTCCTCTGTACCTACTCCCCAGCACCTTAAACCTGTATCCTCTTGTGGCAACTATTTCAGCCCTGGGAAGAAGCCTCTGACTATCCACACAATCAATGCCCCTCATCATCTTGTACACCTCTATCAGGTCACCTCTTATTCTCCGTCGCTCCAAGGAGAAAAGGCCGAGTTCTCTCAACCTGTTCTCATAAGGCATGCTCCCCAATCCAGGCAACATCCATGTAAATCTCCTCTGCACCCTTTCTATAGCTTCCACATCCTTCCTGTAGTGAGGCGACCAGAACTGAGCACAGTACTCCAAGTGGGGTCTGACCAGGGTCCTATATAGGTAATGGAATATTGGCTTTTATCTTACTGGGTTTGACTGTAGCCATATCATAAGACAGGACAGGTACAGCCACATGCAGGGAGATCGACATCTGGCAATGGCAGTCATTGCCAGCCTGAAATTCAGGAGCAACAAGTTCACACAGACCTTATGATGGAAGGAAGATCACTAAAAAGCTGAAGTCAGTCCGGCCTAGGAAACTGCACTGTGAAACTCATGAAATGATTTCTTGGGGCTGGGGTTAGTGACTTGCAATAACCACAACCATCTTTCTGTCTGAGGGACTGGCTTCTGTTTTTCCAGGGCTGGTTGATACTGCATTCAGTCATACCTTGGTGTCAGGGCAGTCACTCTCACCTCCCCTCTAAACTTCAGCTCTTCAGTCTGGTATTTGGTCAAAGAGGTCAGGAGTTGAGAGGTCTTGGTGGAGTACGAGCTGGGCATTGGGAAGTGGTTATTGGTGACCAGCCTCTGAACTGGTCACTGAGACACACAACACAGAAACAGGAGACACAACAGATTGCAGACTCTGGAATCTAGAGCCACATAAAGTGCTTGAGGAACTGAGTGGATCATCTATCACAGGAAATGGACAATCTATGTTTTGGGTTGAGACCCATTATCTGGACTCCTTCAGCCCACCATCTATATGCTGACTGTCAAATGCCAGTCTAAACTAAGCCTCTTTGCAAGCACTTGGCCCATGCCTTGGCAATTTGAGTGTTCATCCACATTCTTGTTAAATATTGAGAGAACCTGCCTCCACCATCCGTTCAGGTAATGCATTCCAGGTTCCAACCACCCTACTGGTAAAGAAAAATTCTTTCTCTGGTCCCCCCTTAAACCTCTTACCCATACTTCAAACCAATGCTCTCTAATTTTAGAGATCTCTGCTACAGGGGATATTTTCTTACTATTCATTTCGCCTATGTCTCTCATAACTTTGTAGAACTTCGAGTCACCACTCAACTTCTGGCTTGTAAGTTGCAACCTGTAAAACCTTTCCCTGTGACTCAGACCCCGGAGTCTAAGCAGAATCTTTGCAAACCAGTTTAATGATATTTCTCCCATAATTGTACACATTACTGTAAGTGCCTCACCAATGTCTTGCACCCCTGATATCCCTTACACATGAAGGATTCCTTTGAATTGCCTAATTTAGCTTTCACCTTATGGCAGCATGTTGCTCTTGAACACTCACAGCTGCATTTCTGAATAAGTCCCACTTGTTGGATGTCAATCTCCCTGCACATAACCTGTTCCTATTCTGACATTACAATTACCTGCAGAATCATTCTTATCCCTTTCAATCTAACTGCCTTAAAGCCTAGAGTATTGTTACTATCTCTAAAATGTTCTCCCATGGACATTTCAACCACTTGCAGTTACAGCCCCTAAGACAGTACTGCCTCTTCTCCAAGAGGGCATCTAGCACTGATTCAAAAAAAGTTCTCCTGAAAATAATTTAAACATACCATCTTTATTTGTGTATTTCACACTAAAACAATCTAAGTGAATACTTGGAAAGCTGAAATTTCCTACTACTGTAATCCTGCTACATTATATATCTTTGCAATTTGTCTACACATCTGGTCCCCTATCTTTTACCGACCATATATACAAACTGAACTGTCTGTGCCCTTCTTGTTCCCACAGTCTCCACATATTGTTGAGCTTTCTAGGATGTCCCCTCACACTTGTGGAAATACTGCAAGTAAACAGCTTTCAGTTCTGGCTTAATCTTACTGCATGAATATAGGAGATTTATAAACACTTCCATTACGATATGGACAAGGAAGAGCGATAGGCTGCATCGACACTATTCAGCACACTCCCATCTGTGCTAACTGAACAACATGAGGCATCTAGCAGAGTTAAAGATCTGAAACATTGGTCAAGTTGTCTCAAGTCCCCATCATCCACTTACTGGGAATGGCTATGGATTTCTATCAGTACTCCAGTAATACCATGCAATTAAGGTCAAATGGGTTGAGATGGAATGATGGAGCAGACTCGAATGGCCGAATTCTGCTCCCATCTCTTATGGTATTACGGTCTAAGGAGGGTACCAGAATATATTTTAATGCACATTATTACAAAATCAACATCTTCAGCTGACACATCATCCTACCTTGTCCTGACTGTTCAGCTCCTGATATGGGATATGTGCCGGAAGATAGGTGTGAAGCACAGCACAGAATGCCAGCCCATCATTCCAACTACTGCTGAAGTTTGTGATGTCGATGTTCTAGGATAAGGAATAAAACAAAGTATTTTGATTAATCCCATATTGCTGGTTAACATTCCTCGGAACTGCTGCTCTTTAAAACAAGAGTATTAAATACTGAAGGAAGAGGAAATGCTTTCCACCACCTTGGGCTTATTTATGCTATTCACGTGCTGGTAAAGGTTTTTTTTTGTAAATCCAGATGTCTACTCTCTTCTGTACACCCCCACCCATTTTATTCACCTGAAGAGCAAGCTGATACCCTGAGAATGTGCTGACTTTCTTAATCTGCCAAAGATACGGCTTCGGTGCTGCAAGATGACAGCTTGCAGAGTTCAGTCCAGCATAACTCAAATCTGACTTGAATCTGCTTCCCTTGTCCTACCGAGCATTAGAAGTTGGAGTTGGCAAATTACTGTGAAAATGGGATGCACTGCAACTACCTTTGGGAGTCCGTAGGGATCAAATGAAGGATTATTATCTAATATTTTGCATGTGATAGTGTCCAAAGTTCAAAATTCAAAGTAAAATTTATTATCAAAGTACATACATGTCACCAAATAC
Source organism: Hemitrygon akajei (assembly GCF_048418815.1). NCBI lineage: Eukaryota > Metazoa > Chordata > Chondrichthyes > Myliobatiformes > Dasyatidae > Hemitrygon > Hemitrygon akajei. The sequence continues at coordinate 20,205,287 of NC_133132.1, read as the reverse complement.
AACCTTTTGAGATTAATTCCCTTGCAGGCATACTCAATAAATCGAATAACCGTGATGAAACACTGCACCAATTGGTTGGACAACCAGTATGCAAAAGACAACAAACTGTGCAAATACAAAAGATAACAAAAATAAATATTGAACAATAGAAAGTTTTTGACAGATTTGGCCAAATGAAGCTTGCCAAATTTAGGGTTGTGCATTGTGCGTTGAAATAACTATTGAGTTTAGATTTGAAAGTCTCCAAGGGACTACTCTCAAATGCACAACACACACAAAATGCTGGTGGAACGCAGCAGGCCAGGCAGCATCAATAGGGCAGAAGCGCTGTCAACATTTTGGGCTGAGACCCTTTGTCAGGACAGATCAAATACACATCTATTTTTTATCTATCTAGTTTGTTCCATGTGTCCACAATTTGCAGCATAAAGAAACGCTTCCTGAATTTAGTCTGAAATCTCCCTTTAACCAATTTCCACCTATGACCCCATGTCTTTGATGATGGATTAATTTTGAAGCAGCAGTTGGCATCTGCTTCAGTTAATGATTTTGAACACTTCTGTCACATCTCCTCTTGCTCTACGTCTACTTAGGCTGAAAAGGTTTAATTCTTTCACATCTTTCTTCATAGCTCATACCCTGCAGACCTGGAATGAGTCCAGCTGCCCTTCTCTGGACTCTCTCCAGTGCATTCACATCCCTCACACAATATGGAGATCAAAATTGTACACAGTATTCAAGGTGTGGCCTCACGAACATATTATAGAGCTTAAGGAGAACGTCTCTTGACTTGAACTCACTGAGTGCGTTATTCTATTAGCTATCCCAGTCACTTCCGTGCATTGTCTGGACGTTGACAGTGAAGAGTCTGCCAGGATGCCCAAACCCTTTCTAACTCAAGACCCCCCACTGTATATTTCTATCTAATATTTACTTCCTATATGTAATACTTTATATTTATTTACATTAATTTTCATCTATTTGTCTGCCCATATCTGGATTTTGTTTAGATCTAACTGCATTGATTCTGCTGCCTGAATGTTATCAGACCAGCTCCCTAATTTTGTGTCATCAGCAAACTTTACTTGTTTTTTTTGTTATGTGCTTATCCGTATCATTAATGTAAGTTACAAACAGCAGTGGCTCTAACACTAATCCCTGTGGAACCCCACTTTTAGCATCTTCCAGGTGTGAAACTACAAGGACACGTGATGAAAATTCCTTGAAAGTCAGTGCACGGGAAGAGTTCAGTGACAGGGCAAGTGAAGCTGAGTGAAGTTACCCCTCTGGTTCAAGACACTGGAATGACAAACATTGTGCTGGTGGAAGGAAACGAACTAGGCCTTAAAAAGAAACAAAGTGCCCTCAAACACGGGGATAAAACAGGGAATGCAACAACAGGATAATGAAGATAAGTATCCTAAAGGTCAGTGATATTCATTACTCAGCTGCATTCACTACAAGAATATTTACCACAGCATTTACTTTCTCAACTGTTGTTTACACATGTGGGATAGATCTCCTGCAACTATATTCATTGTGTGCAGGTCAATTTAAGCAAAGTGTCATTCTTCATTAAAAACACTGCTGAAGGTGGGTAATACTTATGGGAACAAAGAAACACAGGGGTTAAAATATTCAGCATCAGTCTTTATGGCAGTTGATACAATGAAATATTCTATTAATACTAGATAATTCTGGGGAGAATTAAGTACCATCACGTCCACCAGAGTAATGGTATGATGAAAATTTAGTCTTTTAGTGCTAAAAATAAATTTAATACCCAACAGTCTGGGTGGCTTGTACTCTAGGTCTTAAAGGAAACGGCTAACGAGATAGTGGATGTATTACTTGCAATCTTCCAAAAGCTCTTAGATTTTGGAGAAATGCCAGAGGGCTGGAAAACTGCTAATGTGACAAGCCCATTCAAAAAGAAGGGAGGCAAATACCAGATAATTAAAGGCCGATTAGCCTACCATCGACTTTTGGAAAAATGTTAGAATCAATTATTAACGAAATAAAAGCAGCATAACTGGAAAATCATAATCTGATCGAGTGGAGTCAGAATAGATTTATGAAGGGGAAATCACAGCTGACACATTTATAAGATTATTTTCAGGAAGTCTGCACCACAAGAGATAGAGGGGAAACAGCAGACACGTTCATAGTCTCTCATGACATAGAGAGAGGCCATTTTTGTGTCAGCTGATAGGGCTGACTCATTCCCCACTGATCTTCCCCATCTCCTATTCTCTCCATAGTCCCAAAATCTCCAACACTGACCTACATACCACAGGCAATTTACATTTGCCAATTATCTACCAACCCACGTATCTTTGGGTAAAATGCATGTGGCCACAGAAAACTCCACTCTAGACAGTGCCCCTGTAGATGTTGTCAATGGTGAGGAAGGCTGTGCTTGTGATGGACTGGACTGTGACCACTACTCTCTACAGCCACTTGTAAGAATTGCTGTACCAGGTTGCTACTTTCCCCTCCCTGATACAAGTAACTCATTCCTACTCGAGTAGAGAGCCTGGCTGACCTCATTGATGCCAAGTGGGCACAGTGGTGCAGCAGGTGAATGTTTAATTCTGACCTTGGGTGCTGTCTCACAGGAGTCACCAACCTTTTTTGCACTGTGGATCGACTTAATATTGACAATATTCTTGCAGACCAGCCAATGGAGTGTGGGGGGGTGGTGTGCGGATGTTAATCACAACCGGAATATAGGTGAAAGTCACTTATGAGTGACTAATACACTCAACTTCGTTTAGTTTCTAAAAGGGTTTATCTAACGAATTTAATATTAAAGTCACTGCGCCTATTTTCCTCGCATGAATATAGCGATAACTCAATTATACGTCATTTATAAGTCAATAGCATCATAACATTAAGTGACGTTTGGATATTAAACACACAGCAAATATTTTCCTTGTATGAACATATAAAATCATTGCAACACACCAATATCACTGAATCAGTGGGAGCCCTGGGCTTGTTTCCCTGCAACAAGACGGTCCCATCGAGGGGTGATGGGAGACAGCGATCGTCGAAGGGGGTTCCTCATGTCCAGTCTATTCCGCAATTTAGTTTTTGTTGCATTCATTGCAGAAAAGCCCGCTTCGCAGAGATATGATGTTGGAAATGGAAGCAACATTTTCAGTGCTTTCGTGGCTATCTCAGGATATTCAGCCTTGACTTTGATCCAGAATGCCGGCAGAGATGTTATGTCAAACATACTTTTCAGCCCACCGTCATTTGCAAGCTCGAGGAGTTGATCTTCTTCCCACGCTGACATGGATGATTCACCGGGGACATTCACAAATGGGTCACGGACCCATTCCTTTGCACGTCCTGGGTCATTTGCGGTTGGGAAGTTACGCTCGAATTCTGTTGACAGCGAAGATAAGGTGATCGCGCACCAGCTGTGAGAAGGACGGTGCAGCCTCAGTCTCTCCCAAAATCCCAGTTAATGTTGGGAACATGTCAAATATACCCCTGTCCACTCGCCGTCCCCACAGTTCCAGTTTGGCTTTGAAAGCAGACACTTTATCTGCCAACTTGAAGACAGTTGTCATTCTCCCCTGAAGTGACAAATTGAGTTCATTGAGCAGGTTGAAGATGTCACACAGATAAGCGAGTTTTGCTATCCACTCCTCGTCAATGAAATGTACTGACAGTAGTGACCTTTTTCCTGAAAGAAATCTCTGTAGCGGCTGTCTTAACTCAAAAAACCCTGGCCAGGGCTCTCCCCCTTGACAGCCACCTGACGTCAGTGTGTGAGAGAAGGAATTTGTGCTCTGCATCCATTTCCTGGCAAAGCTGCTCAAACAGACGCGAGTTAAGGGCATTCAGGAGCAACCTCTTTGACTCGGGTAGTGAAACCAGACAGCCGTCCAGTCATAGCTGCAGCCCCGTCTGTGCATATTCCAACACAGAATGACCAGTCCAGTTTGCCTGACACGTAGTCATTCAAAGACCTGAATAGTTCTGCCCAGTTGTGTTAGTTGGCAGCGGCAGTGCACACAACACATCCTCGTGCATACCGTCTTGAAATATATATCGCACATAAACCAGCAGTATTGCCTTGTAGTTGACGTCGGTAGACTCGTCGACCTGGATGGCATACCATGGTGACTCGCTCAGCCGTTCCAACAGCTGTGCTTCATTGTCCTCCGCCATGTCATCGATTCTCCTTGAAACTGTGGTAGCTGAAAGAGAAACCTGTGCCATCTTGTTAGCAGCAGCTTCTCCCAACAGTTCACGGCACATGTCCTTGGCAGCAGGCAGAATCAATTCTTCACCAACAGTGATAGGCTTCTCAGCCTTAGCAACACGGCTCGCCACTAAGTACAACGCTCTCAGAACAGCAGCATTTGTGGAGACGGTGGCTCTCAGCACTTGCTTCTGTCCCGCTTGCTCACGTTTTTTTCCACTCAAAAAACTCAGCGGGTTTGTCTTTAGGTGCAGGGTGCTTGAACTCGAGGTGCAGAAGCAGTTTTGAGGGCTTTGTTGCCTCATTAGACAGCTTGTCTCCACATATCACACACAGGGGGCTTGGAGCGTGTGAGTCACCGGTCACATTAAAGCCATATTTTATGTACGACTCGTCATATTTCCTGTTGAAGGAAGCTTTCGTTTCTTTTGCAGTCTCGGCCTCAGCTGTCTCTGCGTTATCATCATTGTTAGGCCTTTTATGTCCCTACCCCCTCTTCCAAAGAAACTCTCAAGCGACGTTTGTTTTTTACTCATCGAGTAGTTGTAGGTTAATGACCGACTGATGACCTCACGTGCGTAATGACCTCGTGTGCGTTCAAGTTCAAAGGTGGGCGTGACAGGGAATGAGGAAAGGTGCAGCTGACTCATATCGTTCCCTCGCGGCCCAGTAGTACATGCTTTACATCCTGATACCGGTCCACGGCCCGGTGGCTGGGGACCACTGCTTATGGAAATGGCACATTTCAGTGACTCTCTAATATCTTCTGGACAACAGTAATCCATACATCAGGTTGCTGTTCATCACTGCATGGTATTGGCGCCTGGATTGGGGAGCATGCCTTATGAGAGTAGGTTGAGTGAACTTGGCCTTTTCTCCTTGAGGCGATGGAGGATGAGAGGCGACCTGATAGAGGTGTATAAGATGAGGGGCATTGATCGTGTGGGTAGCCAGAGGCTTTTTCCCAGGGCTGAAATGGCTAACTCGAGAGGACACAGTTTTAAAATGCTTGGAAGTAGTACAAGGGGGATGTCAAGGGTAAGTTTTCCACACAGAGTGTGGGTGCTTGGAATGCACTGCCAGCGAAGGTGATAAAGGTGGATGCAATAGGGGCTTTTAAGTAGAGAAATTCTAGGCAGTTTCTAGAGTAGGTTACGTGGTTGGGACAACATTGTGGGCCAAAGGGCCTGTAATGTGCTGTAGATTTTCTATGTTTCTACAAATACAAAATTATGAAGGGTACAGATAGTGAAGATGCAAACAGGTTTTTTCCACTGAGGTCGACTGAGACTACTAGACATCATGAGTTAAGGGTGAAAGGAGAAATGTCCGAGAACATGAAGGGAGCTTCTTCACTGAGAAGGCAGTGAGAGTGTGGAACGAGCTGCCAGCACATAGTGGATGCGGGCTTGATTTCAACATTTAAGAGAAATTTGAAGAGGTACAAGAATGGGAGGGGTATGCTGGGCAGAGCAGATCGATGGGATCAGGCAAATTAATGGTTCAGCACAGAACAGATGGGCCAAATAAACTCTACCCGTCCATATAGGTGTCCAAGTACCTGTTAAATTAACCTTGTTCAACTGCTGTAGTATTTTATGACTCTATGACATAGCTCAGTGCTAATAATGACCACCATGCCTTTGGCTTGTAGCTGCCCCCTCTCTCCACTCTGTGCATATCCATGTACCTGCAGAGTCTAAAAAAGTATTCACCCCACTCATGTTTTATTGTTTTACAACATTGAATCACAGTGGATTTAATTTGGCTTTTTTGACACTGATCAACAGGAAAGACTCTTTCGTGTCAAAGTGAAAACAAATTTCTACAAATTGTTCTAAATTTATTACAATTATTAAACACACAATAATTGATTGCACAATTACTCACCCCCTTCAAGTCAGTATTTAGTAGATGCACCTTTGGCAGCAATAACAGCCTTGAATCTCATATTACACATTTTAATTCCACGTCCCATTCCCATTCTGATATGTCTATCCTCTATTGTCAAAATGAATCCAAACTCAGGTTGGAGGAACACCACCTTATATACCGGCTGGGTAGCCTCCAACCTGATGGCATGAACATTGACTTTTCTAACTTCCGTTAATGCCCCGCCTCCCCTTCTTACCCCATCCCTGACATATTTAGTTGTTTGCCTGTTCTCCATCTCCCTGTGGTGCTCCCCCCCCCCCTTTCTTTCTCCTGAGGCCTCCCGTCCCATGATCCTTTCCCTTCTCCAGCTCTGTATCACTTTCGCCAATCACCTTTCCAGCTCTTAGCTTCATCCCACCCCCTCGGGTCTTCTCCTATCATTTTGCATTTCCCCCTCCCCCCACTACTTTCAAATCTCTTACTATCTTTCCTTTCAGTTAGTCCTGACGAAGGGTCTCGGCCCGAAACGTCGACAGCGCTTCTCCCTATAGATGCTGCCTGGCCTGCTGTGTTCCACCAGCATTTTGTGTGTGTTGTTGTTTGGATCGGTCTCTGTCAGCTTTGCACATCTGGACACTGCAATTCTTCCCATTCTTCTTTACAAAACTGCTCAAGCTCTGTCAGATTGCATGGGAATCACGAGTGAACAGCCCTTTTCAATTGCAGCCACTTCTCAATTGGATTGAGGTCTGGACTCTGACTTGGCCACTCCAGGACATTAACTTTGATGTTCTTAAGCCATTCCTGTGTAGCTATGGCTTTAAGTTTTGGGTCACTGTCTTGCTGGAAAACAAATCTTCTCCCGAGTTGCCGTTCTCATTGCAGACTGCACCAGGTTTTCCTCCAGGATTTTCCTGAATTCATTTTACCCACAACCTTCACAAACCTTTCAGGGCCTGCTGCAGTGAAGCATCCCCAGAGCAGTCACCACCATACTTTACGGTAGGGATGGCTTGTTTGTGATGTGCAGTGTTTAGTCTGATGGCCAAAAAGCTCAATTTTGGTTTCATCAGACCATAGAACCTTCTTCCAGCTGACTTCAGAGTTTCCCACATCTTCTGGCAAACTCTAGCTGAGATTTCATGTGAGGTTTTTTTCAACAGTGGCTTTCTCTTTGCCACTCTCCCATAAATAAAGCTTTGTGACTGGTGGAGCACCTGGGCCAGTTGTTGTATGGACAGTCTTTCCCATGTCAGCCCCTGAAGCTTACAACTCCTCTAGAGTTGTCATAGGTCTTTTGGTGGCCTCCCTCACTAGTCCCCTTTTGCACGGCCACTCAGTTTTTGAAGACAATCTGCTCCAGGCAGATTTACAACTGTGCCATATTCTTCCCGTTTCTTGATGATTGACAACTGTACTCCAAGGGATATTCAGTGACTTGGAAATTTTCTTGTATCCATCTCCTGACTTGTGCTTTTCAATAACCTTTTTGCGGAGTTGCTTGGAGTGTTCTTTTGTCTTCATGGTGTAGTTTTTGCCAGGATACTGACTCACCAGCAGTTGGACCTTCCAGATACAGCTGTACTGTTACTACTATCAATTCACTACTATCCAATTCACTGAAACACCTTGACTGCACACAGGAAATCTCCATTTAACTAATTATGTGACTTCGTTAACCAATTGGCTGCACCAATGATCATTTGATGTGTCATATTAAAGGGTGGTGAATACTTATGCAATCAATTATTTTGTGTTTTATATTTGTAATTAACTTTGTAGTGATCTATTTTCACTTTGAAACAAAACTTTTTTTATCTGTTGATCAGTTCAAAATAGCCAAGTTAAATCCACAGTGACTCACTGTTGTAAAACAATAAAATATGAAAATTTCCCAGGGGGTGCAGGGTGAGGTGAATACTTTCATTGAATCTCAGAGCCTCTTAAGGCCGCTATTGTATTTGCTTCCACTATCACCCCAGTAGAGTATTCCAGACACTTATCACTGTGTAAAAAACAATTTACTCTGCACATCTCCTTTGAACTTTTGCCCTATCAGTTAACATGCATGCCCTCTAGTATTAGAGGAAAAGATACTGGATGCCTACCTTTGCCTCTCATAATCTTCTATCAGGTTTCCCCTCAGCCTTTGTCACTCCAAAGAAAACAACCCTCGTTTGTACGACCTTTCCTTATAGCACATATCCTCTAAATCCAGTGGTTCTCAAAGTAGCCATGTGGCCCCCAGTGGGTCATGCTGGAGTTCGTATGGGCCACAGGTGAAAAACAAGAAACTGAGACCACAGGTGTTTCTGATAAGTTTACTAAATATTAATGAAATAATACTAATAAATAAATGAGTTTAATTGGAACACAATGAAATGAATGGGAAAACATGTAACATCATGCAAATGAGGCAGGAAAACAGCCTAATGTGTGTGTGGGGAGGGTGCAGCTCAATCATCATCTCTTGCTCCTCATTGATCATGCACAAGTCAGCGCTGGCTGGCCCACCGAGCCCCACTCCACATCCACCCCCAAATCACACAATGCAGATGGCCCATGCAGCAGGTGATTGCCTTCCATGTTACAATATGAATAAAACGTGACATGAGGAGGCAGTTAGTGCAGTAGGGTTATCTGCCAGAAATGGTTAACTGCAGAGAAGCAAGAACATGTGAGTTCTGCCACTACAAGTTCCACTAAATCTTTGATATTTTAATTACTTTGAAAGGAAGTTCAATTCACTTTCCTGGTGAGTACATAGTCTTTATTGCCACATAGAATTTGCATATGTTTACCTAAAAATTTAATTATTGAAAAAACCTGCCTAAAAAGCGATGTTTATTTTAAATGTATATTCAATATATCTATTTTTTCAAGTGAGATTATACTTATTATAATTCTTTGATGTTTACTAATTTTCTATAGAGCCTATTCATACAATTGTATTGATGTTTCTGTTACATAAAAATACATACACACAGTATATAAACAGTGTGTAGATACATTTTAATTTTTTTCTTTATAGATCAGGTTACCCGTAGTTACTACAGGGTACTGCTGCCATGAGAGCTTCAAGCAGTTCTCTAAAAGAAAAACGTTTGGTGAAAAAGCACCAAAGAAAGACAAAGGTTTTCTTGCATCCTATGAGATTTCAGACGTAATTGCAAAAGCCGGCAAAATACATAATGTAGGCGAATGACAGTTTTTGCTGTCATTTCTACTGTTATGAATCAAGAGTGCATATGAAACTATTCAAAGAACTCATCAGTATCAAGGCAAATTGATGAAACAACAAATGGTGTGGAAACACAACTAGTTGCATAACTGCAAGCTAAGAAGTTTGCCCTGCAAATTGATGAAAGCACATTACATGATAACGAAACCCTTCTGATGGCATACTGTACATTAGGTTTTTGAATAATGATCAGGCCAGGGATGAAACGTTATTTGCCCGATAGCTTAAGACAGATACCAAAGGGGAACCTAATTTTGAAGAAGTCATGAGCTATTTCTTGGAAAACAATATTGCACTGGAAGATATAGTAGCTTATGCAACTGATGTTGCTGCTTTGATGGTAGGAAGAGGATTCATTGCTTATTTAAATAATGCTGTGCCTGACATTTTTTGTATATACAGCGACATATACTGTCACCATTTGGTTGCAAAAACATTGGGAGAATGTTTGCATGACCCCCTTGCTACTGCAATAATGGCAGTCAACTTCACCAAATCAAATGCACTTCAAGATAGTCTTTTTGTAACAACTTTGTGAAAAAAATAAAGGAGACTTTGAACGGCTACTAATGCACACAGAGGTTCAATTGTTATCAAGAGGTAATTGTCTTCCTCTCTTTGTTGCACTTTGGGATTGTATTGTAGCATTTCTAAATGATGCGCAGCGTGGAAAACAAAGTGTCACTGCTAAGTCTGGCATACTTTACCTGTCAGATATATTTGAAAAACAAAATTTATCAAACAGTTACAAGGAAAAAACTACAATCTCATATCATGCCAAGAGGCCATTACCGCTTTTCTTAGAAAATACAAACTTTTCAGCATTGACATCAATATCTTGATAATTTGAAACAACGCACACTGTTATGGAATTTCAGTTCAGAGACCTACTGGAGATGCATATTCCAGATTGGGTGGTGGAACCATTTGCAAGAATGTCTTACTTACCTGCAGAGTGATATAACAGCTCAGCAAAATTCAAATGCAGTAAGCAAAATATCAGTATAACTACTGATATTCAAAATAAGCTTCCAGAGCTCTGGGAGAAAGCAAGGTTGGTCTTTAATTGGATTTCCCACCTCTTAACTAGTTGAATATGGTTCTTCACCTGTGATTAAGAGCTCGTAAATGTCTTGATGTTGTGAAAAGTGGTGATTTTTGATCATCTTTAACTAAGTTGCAATCAGACGTTCAAAAACTGGTTTGCATCATTCTCAAGGATCTCACTAAATGCTCAAAGTAACAATAATATTAAGTGCTTTCTCTGCGCTGGTTCGAAGAATATTATATATACAGTCGGCCCTCCTTAACCGCAAGAGATTGGTTCTGGGACCGTCGCAGATACCAAAAAACGTGGATGCTCAAGTCCCTTATTTAACCTGGCTCAGTGCGGTGGACTTTAGGACCCAGCAGAACCCCGGACCTTATTTAACTTGTCTCAGTGCGGTGGTCCTTAGGACCCAGCGGAGCTCTGAACCCGCAGTGTTTCTGTTCACGAAAATAGTCATGATCATGATTGAAAATAAAGTGGAAATAATAAAGCGACCGGAAAGAGGTGAAACGCCATCGGTCATTGGAAAAGTGTTAGGCTACAGTCAGTCAACAATTGGAACAATTTTAATGGAGCACGTAAAAGGCCCTGCCCCGATGAAAGCTACAATTATTACTAATCAATGCAGTGGCTTAATTATTGAAATACATACATTTCTTAAGTGTTTTATATGCATAGAAAGGTAAAATATACTATATACTAAGATAAACATTTGACTAAATGACGCTAAATCATACCAGATGTACCTGTTCTGACTTACTTAGTAAGGGAACTTCCGTTTTTTAAAATCCTGATCCACGATAACCTACACACATTCTCCCGTATACTTTAAATCATCTCTAGATTTACTTATAATACCTAATACAATGTAAATGCTATGTAAATAGTTGTTATACTGCATTGTTTAGGGAATAATGACAAAAAAAAAGTCTATACATGCTCGAACAACAAGTGCTGGAAGAGCACTTCCAGGTTTTCTCGATTCGCGGTTGGTTGAATTTGCGCAAGTGGAACTCCCGGATTGTGTATTGTGGCGAGCATTAGGTCCATAATGACGGACGAGGAAGCTCTTTAACTCAACAACAGGTTTTATTGTGATAAACACAAAACATAACCTGGGAAGTGAACCCAACCAGTCTCACACAGATGGGGGAGGTTACAGTCAGGGTGATCCACAAATACACAAGCAAATAACTGTATAACCCAAGCTAAAATGTAACAATAAATGAACTGGAACTTCCCACCATAATCCCGCAAAAGCACTTTAAACACAAGAACAATAAGCAGTACTGGTCATTAGAAACGCAGGGGCAGGCTGTTCGATTTATTTTTCATATCCATCTTTGACATTATATTTAACACATAATATCTATAACCTGTTAAAACATTAGTATTGACTGCATGTCAGAATAATTAGTACAGCTGACCAAAAAAAAACTTCAGCAACTAACAGACTATGAAGGGTGGGGACCACAGAGGTAAATGAAGATCGTGAGCATGCCAAATGTCATGTCTGCTAACATCCATCACAGGTTCCTGATAGAAGCAGCTGTGTCATCACTGGTCACTTTTGAATTGCTGTGAACTATGCATGGCTGCCAGTGTATATTGAACTGTGCACACTAGACCTTTGTCAATCTGGTGCTGGTACCCAGACTCTTATGTTAATGCCAGAGATCTCTTCTGTGGCAGTTGTCATCAGAAAAGCCTGCCTGCTTCTGTGTGCTTTATTAAACATGAAGTAGTCCTTTGACTTCTTTTTAAATAAAAATCCATATCATTAAATCAATCAAACAAACAAGCCAGCATTGTGTGAAAGATCAAACTTTTCTCAAATGGTTAGTTTCCCATTGCATTAAAACTCCTTTTCCTAACATTGTCAGGCTAGAGCTGATGTCATTGTACGTGTCACGACTCACAGACATCATTCAGACTCTAAACAGCTGACTCAGAGCAGCCTTCAATTCAATAGATGGGTTTTGGCGTCGGAAATCCTTTGTTAAAATGTTTTCACTGTGCCGAGGGAACATGGTCTTAATATAGTCTCAGCTGATTCAAATCTTAAATAACGAAGGAGGACACCAAGCTCAAGCCAGGAAACGAGGCTGCTGCCAGAGTTAGTATGAATGTGGGTTCACTGAGAGTTGATATCTGCGCTCCTTGCCTGCCAATCACGTAACTCAGTACACAGTGCCTTTTTACTGTGAAATTATCTTCTTGCAGTGCACTATTGACACCATTTGCATAAGTACTCATAAATTATAGGGATGCAATTCCTGCACAGGAGACACTGGACATCAGTGCCTCGGCAATTTAGATAGAAGTAATTCTAACTAAAAAATATTCTATGTTAACTCCTCAGAACGTGCTTAAATAAAATGTGATATTCGTGCTGGTTGCAGCAATTCACACTAACACACAGATCAATTCCCAACACCAGGACTTAATCTGCTCTCTTTGTACCCACTGGGTGACGATACATTCAGGCTGCAGCTAGCTTTCACCAGTATAATTTACTTCTAACAATTAGTTTTGTCTCTCTACACATGGGACACGACCTAATCCATGTTACGTAACTAAGTGATCTATTGATAAATCATTCAGCTCTGAAAGACTAATTTTGTCAAAACGAAAACAAAACTCTGTTCTAGTTTCACCAGCAACTCCAGCCCCCTAACCTACCATCCCCACCACAGACCCAGAAATGACCATCCCGCCAAGTGTCCGACTGTCCCAACCAGCCCCTAGCCTCTCAGTGCTGATCTACAAGTGTTAAAAGATCAGGTGACCATTTGGTCTACAGAGTCTGGGCCAGAGAAAACATGCCCTATGTCCTTGTTAATTGCTTGTAGCTCAACACATCGTTCTCTTCGCAATAAGTATTAATTTAAGACCTCAACTGCATCCTCCAGCTCCATGCATAGACTGCCCCGATGATACTTAATGGATCCTGCTCTTTCCTTGGCTAATCTCTTGCCTTAATATTTTTAGAACGCTAATTAATTTTGTCTATCAGTCATTTCTCGTGTCCTTTGTTCTATGCATTTCTCATCACCTTCTCTCCAACTGAAAACTAACTTGAATCTTTCTCTTTCCCAGCTCTGACGGACCTGAAATGTTGACTGTTCCTCTTTCCTCTGATACTGTCTGACCTGCTGAGTTTTTCTAGCATTTTCTCTTTTTATTTAGTACAACTCCAAAGAACCTTCTCTGAAGGAAAAAGCTTTAAAACCAACAAATGTTTTGTGATCAATTTGCCCAGTGGGTGGGAAATCTCAACATTTTGGGAGAGCATCTGACACCCTCCAATGGACAATACCAGACCCCAGCACCCTGCTGCAAGTTTGCGATCCTACAGTGTACGTGGCTAATTTTGTACACAGCTGCTCATCTTCACTTGATATTTGTGAAAAATCTCCAACTTAAAATTGTTTTATAAAGTTTTCGAATGGTGGAATGTAGTAGATTTTGAGATGCCAAGTAAGAAATATGATATTAAGGATAATTTTAGAAATAAGAGGGATTTATTTATTATTTATTAAGATATAGTGCCAAGTAGGCCCTTCAAGCTGTGCCCTGATTTAATCCTAGCCTAATCACTGGACAATTTAAAATGCCCAATTGACCTACCAACCGATGTCTTTGGACTGTGGGAGGAAACCAGAACACCCGATGGAATCCCACGTGGTTATGGGGAAAATGTACAAATTTGGCATTTAATAATGCCACCTTCTCTTAAACACAATTTAAATAATCTGACAATAACATTCCTTTATCCGGACAGGAAATGTTCATTGCTGCACAAGCTAAAGGCATATTGTATTAACATACTTTCTACATTTATATAAAACAATTCTAATACTGGGTTGATACTTGATGTTTGGATAACAGCCTGAGATTATTGTGGATTTCCAGCACTCCAATTTGAATTTACACAGTTGTTTCCTTCTGTCATATCCAATTTCCTGAGCATTTCCCTCTGAACATTAAAGACTGCCTTCCAGCTAAAGGTGTCTTGGGATAATATGTTCTGCTTTTTAATAAGGTTTACAATTTTGCGCATTTTCTACAAAATTCATTCTGTCCTTTGATAATGAATTTGGCAGCTTTGATGTTACAACAGCCTGTGTTTTTTCCTGGCAGATAATAGGTCTTAGTAAAACACCATCAGAAATCTTTTACTAACAACTCACAATCTAATTAAGGCCAATCTATTTTTAAAATAGTTGTTTATATTCAACAGGTAGTAAAATGGTAAAATTTGGAGGCAATTTCTGTTGATGGTCACATGTTCTCACAGTTAGAACACCAATCAGTATTCTACGATCTACACTCTAGTAAAGGCTTCTCATTACACCCAAGTTGTTATTTCAGAGGCCCAAGAATCTAGCTGTGACTCATCCTCAACTCACACAGCAGGGGGCAGCTTGGAAAGTAGGTTGCTGACATCCAGCTGTACAGACTGCTTCTCCAACTCAGACACCAAAAAGTTCTAGCAAATGTTGGTGAGATGATACTAGCCAGACCCTACTTCACTGAGATTCATTTACATCTTTTTTTAAACTCCTACAGCAATTTTCTTCCCAGATGAAGAACGAGATACAGTTCTCATTCAGCTGCAGAGCAAAGTCCTCTACTACATGCCTATGATAGTCATGGGAGATTTTAACGTGCAGGTCAATTGGGAAATCAGGTTGGTAATGGATCTCAAGAGAGTGAATTTGTTGAATGCCTTACGAGATGGCTTTTTAGAGTGGTTTGTCATTCAGCCTGCAAGGGGATCAGCTATACTGGATTGGATGTTATGTAATGAACTGGAGACAACTAGTGAGCTTAAGGCAAGGAACCCTCAGGAGGCAGTGATTACAATATGATTGAGTTCAACTTGAAATTTGATAGGGTGAAAATAAGGTCTGACGTAGCAGCATTTCAGTGGAGTAAAGGAAATTACAATGGTGTGAGAGAGGAATTCACCAAAGTATATTGGAAGGAGATGAAGGGATGACAGCAGAACAGCAATGGCGTGAGTTTCTGGGAAAAATGAGGGTGCAGGACAGATGTATTCCAAAAACAAAGAAATACTCAAAACAGCAAAAGAGGTAAAACCATGGCTGATAAGAGAAGTCAAAGCTAGTGTAAAAGCAAAAGTAAACAAAGCAAAAATTAGTGGGAGATTGAAAATTGGGAAGCTTTTAAAAACCTACAGAGAGCAACTACGAGTCATTAGGAGGGAAAAGATGAAATATGAAAGCAAGCTAGCATACAATATCATCTTTTAAGAGACTTCTGGATAGGTACATGGAGCTTAGAAAAATAGAGGGCTACGGGTAACCCCAGGTAATTTCTAAAGTAAGTACATGTTCGGCGCAGCATTGTGGGCCAAAGGGCCTGTATTATGCTTAGGTTTTCTATATTTCCATCAGGGTAAATAAAAAAAAACTTTTTCAAGTCTATAAAAAGTAAAAAGAGATGAAACAGGATATAGAACCATAAGAAAAAGAGGCTGGAGAAATAGTAACGGGGATTAATGAGTTGGTGGATGAACTAAATGAATATTTTGCATCAGTCTTCACTGTGGAAGACACCAGCAGTGTAGGATGTGAGTAAGAGAAGTGACGACAGTTACTATTACAAGTGAGAAGGTGCTCAAAAAGCTGAAAGACCTAAGATGCATGTCACCTGGACCAGATGAACTGCATCCTAGGGTTCTCAAGGAGGTAGCGATAGAGATTGTGGTGATATTAGTAATGATCTTTCCAGAATCATTGAACTCTGGCATGGTTCCGGAGGAATGGAAAATTACAAATGTCACTTCACTCTTTCAGAAAGGAGGGAGGCAGCAGAAAGGAAATTACAGTTAGCCTGACCTCAGTGGTTGGTAAGATGTTACAGTCAATTGTTAAGGATGAGGTGATGGAGTACTTGGTGACACAGGACAAGATAGGACAAAGTCAGCATGGTTTCCTTCAGGGAAAATCCTGCCTGATGAACCTGTTGGAATTGTTTGAGGAGATTACAAGTAGGATAGATAAAGGGGATGCAGTGGATGTTGTATATTTGGACTTTCAGAAGGCCTTTGACAAGGTGCAACACAAGAGGCTGCTTACCAAGTTAAGAGCCCGTGGTATTATAAGAAAGTTACTAAAATGGTTAGAGCATTGGCTGATTGGTAGGAGGCAGCACGTGGGAATACAGTCGGCCCTCCTTATCCGCGAGTTACGCATGCGCAAATTCAACCAACCACAAATCAAGAAAACCCAGAAGTGCTCCTCCAGCACTTATTGTTCGAGCACGTACAGACATTTTTTTCTTGTCATTATTCCCTAAACAATGCAGTATAACAATTATTTACATAGCATTTACATTGTATTAGGTATTATAAGTAATCTAGAGATGATTTAAAGTATACGGGAGGATGTGCGTAGGTTACGTGGATCGGGATAAAAAAAAATCGGAAGTTCTCTTACTATGTAAGTCGGAACAGGTACATCCGGTATTATTTAGCATCAGTTAGTCAAACGTTTGTCTTAGTATACAGTATATATTTTACCTTTCTATGCATATAAAACACTTAAGAACATATGTTTCAGCGATGGGCTCAGGAACAAAAGTACCCGAGTTTGATCCAGTGACAGACCACTTCCGAGCGCACTCTCCATCCGTGCCTGGTAGATGTGGAGGATCAAAAACACAATAATTAAACCACTGAGCTGCTTAGTAATAATTGTAGCTTTCATCAGGGCAGGGCCTTTCTCACTTTGTCCTTTAAAATTGTTCTGATCGTTGACCAACTGTAGCCTAACACTTTTCCAATGACTGATGGCGTTTCACCTCTTTCTGATCGCTTTATTATTTCCACTTTATTTTCAATCGTGATCATGATTATTTTTGTGAACAGAAACTCTGCGGATTCAGAGCTCCACCGCCAGGTCCTAATGTCCACCGCACTGCAACAGGTTAAATAAGGTCTGGGGTTCCGCTGGGTCCTAAGGTCCAACACATTGAGACAGGTTGAATAAGGAACTTGAACATCCGTGTTTTTTAGCATCCACGAGGGGTCGCAGAACCAATCCCTCGCGGATAAGGAGGGCCGACTGTAAAAGGATCCTTTTCTGGTTGGATGCCAATGACTAGTGGTGTTCTGCAGGGACCAGTGTTGGGACCTCTTCTTTTTTACTGTATATCAATTAATTGGATGATGGAAGTTTGTTGCCAAGTTTGCAGATAATATGAAGATTGGTGAAGGGGCAGGTAGTGTTGAGGAAACAGGAAGACTGCAGAAGGACTTAGATTAGGAGAATGGGAAAGAAAGCGGAAAATTAAATGTTGGAAAATGCATGGTCATGCAATTTAGTAAAAGAAATAAATGTGCAGACTATTTTCTAAAAGGGGAGAAAATCCAAAAATCTGAGATGCAAAGGGACTTGGGAGTCCTTGTGCAGAACACCCTGAATGTTAACTTGCAGGTTGAGTCTGTGGTGAGGAAGGCAAATGCTATGTTAGCATTCATTTCAAGAGGTCTAGAGTACAAGAGTGGGGATATGATGCTGAGGCTTTATCAGGACCTTAACTTTGGTCTCCTTATCTAAAAAAAGATATGCTGGCACTGCAGAGGGTTCAGAGGAGGTTCACAAGCATGATTCCGGGAATGAAAGGGTTATCATATGTGGAGCATTTAGACCATAAGACATAGGAGCAGAATTAGGTCATTTGGTCTATCAAGGAACTTTTGGTGGCTCTGGGCCTGTACTGGCTGGAATTTAGAAGGATGAGAGGGGAATCTCATAGAAACATAGAAAACCTACAGCACAATACAGGCCCTTCAGCCCACAGCGTAGTGCTGAACATGTAGTTACTTGAGAAATTACCTAGGGTTACCCATAGCCCTCTATTTTTCTAAGCTCCATGTACCTATCCAAGAGTCCCTTAAAAGACCCTGTTGAATCTGTCTCCACCACCATTACCAGCAACCCATTCCAAGCACTCACCACTCTCTGCATAAAAAACTTACCTTACCAATAGCAAACACCAGAGGACATATGTACAAAATTAAGGGAGGGAAGTTTAGGGGAGACATCAGGGTAAGTTTTTTTTACACAGAGGGTTGTGAGTGCCTGGAATGACTTGCCAGGGATGGTGGTGGAGGCTAAAACATTAGGGGTATTTAAGAGCCTCTTGGACAGGCACATGGATGAAAGAAAAATGGAGAGTTATGGGGTAGTGTGGGTTTAGTAATTTTTTTTAAGGATTATATGGGTCGGCACAACATAGAGGGCTGAAGGGCCTGTACTGTGCCGTAGTGTTCTGTGGTTATGGGGAGGAGGCTGGGGTGTGGGGCTGAGGAAAGGAGGAAAGGATCAGCCATGATTGAATGGGTTAATGGCCTCATTCTGTTCCTAAGTCTTATGGTCTTGCTACATTTCCATTTTGGTCTTTAAAATCTTTTATGATTTCTTCAGTCTTTCATCACAGTCTCAGCCTCCCTTCAAAGAATCATAGAATCGTGCAGCACTCACTTATTCTATTCCTACACTAATCCTAACAACCCCTCCTGATGATACTGCTACACCAGGGGCAATTTACAGCATTCAATTAACCTACCAAACAGCACATCTTTGGCGTACAAGAAGAAACTGCAGATTTATAGACAATACAGTGGTAGTAGTACAGCACAGGACCAGATTGCTTGGCCTGCAAGGTTGTACTAAACCAACCGCAAAGCCAATCAAAATCAGGTTTATTATCAGCGGCATGCGGCGTGAAATTTGTTAACACATAAAACACTAATCTCTGTGACCATATCTCTCCATCTTCCTCTCGTTCGAGTACCTATTTAAATGTCTCTTAAAAGCCTATAATGTACTTGCCTCTACCAGCGCATTCCAGGGATCCACCGCTCAGCGTAAAAAACCTACCCCTCACTTTCCCTTTGAACACCCACCCTCTCACCTTCGATGCACGCCCTCTGGTATTAGACATTTCAACCTATGAAACAGGTACTACCTGTCTAGTCTATCTGTGACTCTCATAATCTTTTAAACCACAATTGGATCTCCCCTCAGTCTGTCATGATAGCACATGCCATCTAAGTCAGGCAGCATCCTGGTAAACCTCTCTAAAGCCTCGACATCCTTCCTATTGTGGGTGACCAGAAATGTATACTCCAAATGTGGCCTTACCGAAGTTTTATGAAGTTGCAACATATACTCTTGACTTTTGAACACAATGTCTTGATTTATAACAGCAAACATTCCTTAAGCCTTCGTAACAACCCTATCAACCTGTGCAGCCACTTTCGAGGAGCCATGACCTTAAATCCCAAGATCTCTCCGCTCAGCAATACTGTGAAGGATCTTGTCCTTTAACAGTGTACTGTCTCCTTGCATTTGCGCTACTAAGGTTCGACACCTCAGAAGGTTATACCCCACCTGCAATTTCTCTGCCAATATCTGCAACTGATCTACATTGCACTGTATCCTTCGTCAATCTTCCACACTATCCACAACTCTACCAACCTTGATATCATCGGCAAACTTACCAACCCACCCATCTATATTTTCATCCAGGTCATTTGTAATATACATCAGAAGCAGCAGAGGTCCGAGCACAGATCCAATTATAGACCTCCAGCTTGATTAAGTCCCTTCAACCACTATCCTCTATCTTCTCTGGGCATGCCTGTTCTGAATCCAAATAGCCAATTTGCCACAGACCCCATAAGACATGGGAGCAGAATCAGGCCATTCAGCCCATCGAGTCTGCTCCACCATGGCTGATCCCGGATCCCACTCAACCCCATACACCTGCCTTCTCGTTATATCCTTTGATGTCTGAACCAATCAGGAAACTATCGCCCTCCGCTTTAAATATACCAATGGACTTGGCCTTACCTGGAGTCTGTGGCAAAGCATTCCACAAATTCACTACTCTGTCTAAAAAAAAATTCCTCCTTACCTCTGTTCTAAAGGGTCGTCTCACAATTTTGAGGCTGTGCCCTCTAGTTCTAGATACTGTAGGAAAGATCCTCTGCACATACACTGTTTAGTCCTTTCAACATTCAGTAGGTTTCAATGAGATCTCCATGCACCAAAGCTGCCAAATGCTCCGCATTTGTTAACCCCTTCATTCCCAGAATCATCCTCGTGAACCTCCTCTGGATTCTCCCCAATGACAACACATCCTGTGGGGCCCAGAACTATTGACAATATTCCAAGTGCGTTCTGACTAGCAGTATCTTCTCGCTTTTATATTTTATTCCCCCTGAAATAAATGCCAACATTGCATTTGCCTTCTTTACCACACACTTGACCTGTAAATTTTATCTTCTGGGAATCTTGGACGAGGACTCCGAAGTCCCTCTGCACCTCTGATGTTTGAACCTTCTCCCCATTTAGCTAACAATCCACACTATTGTTCCTTTTACCAAAATGCATTATCATACATTTCTCAACACTGTATTCCATCTGCCACTTTTTTGGCCATTTTTCAAATTTACTTAAGCCCCGCTACAATTGCATTGCTTCCTCAGCACAACCCACCCCTCCATCTATCTTTGTATCATCTGCAAACTTTGCCACAAAGCCATCAATTCCATTATCTCAATCAATGTGAAAAGAAGCAGTCCCAATACCGACTCCTGAGGAACACAACTAGTCACCCATGCATCTTGATCTTCTGGATTCACCTCCTATGAGGGGCTTTATCAAACATAGAAACATAGAAAGCCTACAGCACAATACAGGCCCTTCGACCCACAAAGCTGTGCCGAACATGTACTTACTTTAGAAATTATCTCTGGTTTCCCATACCCCTCTATTTATCTAAGCTCCATGTAGCCATCCAGAAGCCTTTTAAAAGACCCTATATTGTATCCGCCTCCACCACTGTCGTCGGCAGCCCATTCCACGCACTCACCACTCTCTGCGTAAAAAACTTACCCCTGACATCTCCTCTTAACCTACCCCTAAGCACCTTAAAACTATGCCCTCTCGTGCTAGCCATTTCAGTCCTGGGAAAAAACCTCTGACTATCCACACGATCAATGCCTCTCATCATCAGGTCACCTCTCATCCTCCGTCGCTCCAAGGAGAAAAGGCCGAGTTCACTCAACCTATTCTCATAAGTCATGCTCCCCAATCCAGGCAACATCCTTGTAAATCCCCTCTGCACCCTTTCTTTCTTTCTTTTTTAAAAATTTTTTTTATTAGTTTTTCAAAACATTTTACAAAATTAAAAACCCCAAATCCCAATGAGGAGCATTAATACAGTGCAAGATTAAGCATACAATAACAATATGCTACAAAGGAAGAGAATTTAACAAAAAAGCACCTAAATTAAAGACAAGTGAGCTTAGTGTCCTCCCCAAGCCCCACAACACAAGAAAAAAACAACAACAACTCCAGACCAACCACCACACAATATAAAGAGTATAAGTCTGGACAGTCAAACTTAGTAACAGAGGATAATAATGCCTACTACCAGAAAAAAAAAAGGGAGCTGAAAGCAAGGGACCAAAAAGAAGAGAAAAAAAAAAAGAAAAAAAAACCCTAGTCAAGAGGAAGGTTTTGAAAGTACTCGATAAAAGGTCCCCAGACCTTATGGAACTTTAGATCCGAATTAAGAACTGAATAATGAATTTTTTCGAGGTCCAAGCAGGCCATAATGTCGTTAAGCCATTGCGCATGAGTGGCCGGGGCAACATCTCTCCATCTAAGGAGGATCAAGCGTCTCGCCAGGAGAGAGACAAAGGATAGTATTCGGAATTTGGTCGGACCCAGACATAAATCTGTCTCGCCCCAAAAACCGAACAGAGCAATTAAGGGGTTAGGTTCTAGGTACTGATTCAGATTACCCGATAATGTAGTGAAGACATCTTTCCAGAATTTCTCCAAGCTAGGACAGAACCAGTACATATGGATGAGAGAGGCCACGCCCCTCTTGCATTTATCACAGAGCGGACTAATGCCAGGGTAGAATCGAGATAGTTTAGATTTAGACATATGGGCTCTATGAACAATCTTAAACTGTAAAAGGCAATGGCGAGCACAAAGGGAGGTTGAGTTAACCGATTTGAGAACTGAGTCCCAGCTCTCCTCGGATAAGGAGATATTTAAATCCTGCTCCCAGGCCATTTTAATTTTATCCACAGGGGCCCATCGTAAGGCTGCTAGTTTATCTCGGATAATTGATATTAAACCTTTACCTAGTGGATTAATGGAAAGAAATAGGTCCATAGCATTTTTCGCAGGCATTTCAGGAAAGTTAGGAATTAAAGGAGCAGTAAAGTGTCGGATTTGGAGATATCTGAAAAAGTGAGCGTTAGGCAGGTTGAACTTAACAGAGAGCTGCTGAAAAGAAGCGAAGCGACTATCAATGAAGAGATCTTCAAAATGTCTAATGCCCTTCCTGTACCAAACATGGAATGCTGAATCGTACGTAGTAGGTAAAAAAAGGTGATTATGTGCGACAGGGCTAGAAACGGAAAACCCCTGGAAACCATAGCATTTCCTGAACTGAGCCCATATACGCAAAGTGTGTCTAACCAGAGGATTAGCTATTGATCTGGGCAGACTGCTAGGGAGTGCAGAGCCAAGAAGTGCAGATATAGATAATTCTTTAGTGGAGCTCAACTCCATTGCCACCCAGTTAGGGCACTCGGGTTGACCGTGGAAGAAAGACCAGAAGGCAGCACAACGTATATTAGCTGCCCAGTAATATAAGCGAAAGTTAGGTAAAGCCATGCCACCCTCTTTTTTAGATTTTTGGAGATGGATTTTATTAATTCTAGAGCACTTATTCTGTCACAGATATGACAAAATAATAGAGCCCTCTGCACCCTTTCTATGATTTCCACAGCCTTCCTGTAGCGAGGCACCTTACTAAAATCCATGGAGGGAACATCTACTGCCCTACGTTCATCAATCTCTCTCGTCACCTTGTCAAACTACTCCATCAAATCACTAAGATACAATCTGCCCACATAAAGCCATGCTGGCTCTCTTTAATCAGGCCACAGGTTTCCAAATTCTCATATGTCCTATCACTGATAATATTCTCCAGCAATTTCCCTATAACTGATGTGAGACTCACTGGTCTATAGTTCCCAGGACTTTCCCTTGTTCCTTTCTTGAATAGAATAAGCTTTCAGAAACTCCCAAATTGCAGGAGATTACAATGGATGCACATTTTAGACAAGGCATAGTTTAAATGGGCAGACAAAGAAAGAGGGAAAGGTAGCATGAACACTCAAAAATAAAACAATTAGCTGGAATAAATCTCTTTGAAGTTGTGAAGCAAGAAAATCAATTGAAGGAACGATCCTATATTGCAAGCTACATCAATCATTGTTTTACTGTCTACTATAATGTAATCAATAGGGACATAACAATGCTGCCCTAGATCTGACTCCAATTAGTAGCAATTATCCCAGAAGCTGAAAGGCTATGCCCTTCAATTTGTTAAATTAACGTCTGAGGAATTATAGAACAAACTGTGGGCACTTGCATAACTCTTAGAATGCAGACATCTCTTGTCTCCTTCAACTTGATAAAATTCCTTTCTTCATTCACTTAACTTAGTCTTAAACCTAACTACTTTTATGCATTAAACACTTTGCTCTATTATTTTCATTGGCTCTTCACTCAACCCTGGAATATCTGGAGAGCAAAGATGCATGCATCAGGATGCTCTTTATCAACCACAGCTCAGCATTCAATACCATCAACCCCTCAAAACTAATCAATAAGCTTCAAGACCTTGGCCTCAATATCTCTTCTGGCAATTTCCTCAAATGCGGACCCCAGTCAGTTTGGATTGGCAACAGTATCTCATGATCTTCATCAGCACAGATGCACCATACGGCTGTGCGCTTCGCAACTTGCATACTCGCTTCATACGAATGACTGCGTGGCTAAGCACAAATCCAATGTCATATTCAAGTTTGCTGGCTACATCACTGTTGTAGGCCAAATCAGAGGGGAGACAAAAAACATATAGGAGGGAGATTGAAAATCTGGCTGTGGTGCCATAACAACAACCTTTGACTCAGTATCAGCAAGGCCAAGGAGCTGATTATTGACTTCAGGAGGAGGAAACAAGATGTCCAAAGGCCAGTCCTCATGAGACAATAAGAGGTGGAGAAGGTCAGCAACTTTAAATTAGACCATAAGACAAAGGAGCAGAACTAGGCCATTCAGCCCTGCTCTGCCATTCCATCATGGCTGATCCCAGATCCCACTCAACCCCATACACCTGCCTTCTCGCCATATTCTTTGATGCCCTGACTGGTCAGGAAATGATCATCTTCTGCTTTAAATATACCCACGGACTTGGCCTCCACCGCAGTCTGTGGTAGAGCATTCCACAGATTCACTACCCTCTGTCTAAAAAAAATTCCTCCTTACCTCTGTTCAAAAAGGTTGCCCCTCAATTTTGAGGCTGTGTCCTCGAGTTCTGGATACCTCCTACCACAGGAAACACCCTCTCTTCATCTCCTTGCTTTTATATTCTATTCCCATTGAAGTACATGCCAACGTTGCATCTGCCCTCTTTACCACCGATTCGACCTGTAAATGAACCTTCTGGGAATCTTGTACGAGGACTCCTAAGCCCCTCTGAACCTCTGATGCTTGAACTTCTCCCCATTTAGAAAACAGTCCTCAGTATTGTTCCTTTTACCAAAACGTATTGTCATATATTTCCTAAAACTGTAATCTATCTTCTACATTTTTGGCCATTCTTCCAATTTGTCGAAAGCCTGCTGCAATCGCATTGCTTCCTCAGCACTACCTGCCCCTCCACCTATCTTTGTATTATCAAACTTTGCCACAAAACCATCAAAGCAGCAGTCCCAATACTGACCCCTGAGGAACACCACTAGTCAGTAGCAGCCAACCAGAAAGGCCCCTTTTATTCCCATTCACTGCCTCCTGCCTGTCAGCCATTCCCTGATGCATGCCAGTATCTTTCCTGTAACACCATCGGATTTTATCTTATTATGCAGCCCCATGTGTGGCACCTTTCAAATACCTTCTGAAAAACCAAGTAAGTGACATTCTGTGGTACACATCTCTCCTGCACCTTGTGAACCATTCACAGAAACTCTGCTAGGCCTTCAGTACGCTCCTCCAATCAACCAGGGCAAGCTCCTCTCTAATGCCTCTGCAAAACCCTTTATTCGATTGTGATACTGATAAATGTGACTTGTGCTTCTCACTCTCAAATTGCATTATGAATTCAATCATATTACGATCACAGGTTCCTAAGGGTTCCTTTACATTAAGCTCCCTAATAAGATCTGGGTTATTACACAACACCCAATCAAAGACAGCTTTTTCCTGAGTAGGCTCAAGCACAAGCTGCTCTAAAAAGCCAACTTATAGGCATCAACAAATTCCCTCTCTTGCAATCTGATTTCCCCAAACCCTTTGCATATAGAAATCCTCTATTACAATTGTGTCATTACTTTTATTACGTGCCTTTTCCAACTCCCTTTGCAATCTCAGACCCACATCTTGGCTACTATTTGGAGGCCTATATATAATTCCCATGTTTTTTACCTATGCAATTTCTTAATTCACCCACAAAGATTCAACATTCTCTGACCCGATGTCACCTCTTTCTAAAGATGTAATTCCATCTCTTACCAACAGAGCCACACCACCGCCTACGCCTTCCTGCCTGTCCTTTCAATACAATGTATATCCTTTGATGTTAAGCTCCCAACTATGGCCTTCGACTCAGTGATGCCCACGTCATACCGACATATCTCTACGCCTTGAGTTTGTCCACCTTATTCTGAATGCTACATGCATTTAAATACAGCACCTTCAGTCCTGCATTCTTTGCCCCTTTTCAATTTTGGTACAATTTAACTCTTTACTCTCTCTGCATTTGTACCCAAACATTGGCTTGTCCTTCCTTACATTCATCACCTACTTGTAAACCCTCTGGCTCATCCTCAGCTCTATCATACTGGTTCCTATTCCCCTGCCATGTTAGTTTACACCACTCCCTACAGCTCTAGAAAGTGGGCCCACAAGAATATTGGTCCCCCTCAGATTCAAGTGCAACCTGTCCCTTTTGTACAAGTCACACCTGCCCCAGAAAAGGTCCCAATATCCAGAAATCTGAATCCCTGCCCCCTGCTCTTACTCTTGTTATGACCCCAGCCCCCTCTTTTGTGAGATTCGCAAGAGCCCTAGTCAAGGGGGGGTCAAATGACCCAAGAGAGAGAGGGAGACGTGCTGAAGACCACGTTCCCCAGGGAAGCAGAATAAAGCGACTCTTTGACTATTGTCTCATGAAAACCACGTGTAAAGCCCTCAGGCAAAGTGGGCTGGTCGCTCAACAAGACAAAAGCCTCGGACATAGCCATTGTCTTGGGAGACACCTTTGTGGGATAAGGAATTGGCCCACGTGCAAAATCTCAGGGCAATGTGAGATGGGTGATGGGGGAAGGATTGCCTTGCCCCCCTACCCTGATGGACATCTATAACCCTGCCAGTCCAGATAAAAGGTGGGCTGCCGAGGCGGGGCGCCAGACGCACCAGAAGATACGCGAGAATTCCTGCGACTGCGTTTAGAGAGCGACAGCCGGTGGTGGGGTTCGTGTGCGTCCTTCCCTTGCCTGGGATTGGCGACCTCACTACGGAAGAACGGCCTAGCTACAGGGGAAGCCACAGATGAGAGTCCATTCCCCCAACGAGACTTCCGACTACCTCCTACAGGTTGGAAAACCTGTCGGGTAAATGTTTCATTCTTTCTCTCTTTCTAACAAAAGTGCACCAACGCGACACCACACCCGACGGCGGCTGGTGGAACTGCAGTGACCGCAAAAAGACTTTTAAATATCCAGTAAACAATATATATCTACATTACCCCTAGCCAACTGTAGAGCTTATTTCTGATTGATTATTACTATACCTGTGCTTTAGATTGAGTTGTGACGACGTATATGATCTGAATGTTTTGTATTAACCATACGTTTGTGCCCCTTTATAAATAAAAACGTTTGAAAATAGTAGCATCAGGCTTCGGTGGATCCATCTATCTTTGCTGGAAAACTACCCGGTTACTGGGGAACGTAACACTCTTCAGTCACACATTTATCTGCCACTTCATTCTATTCCCATCCTCACTGTCGTGTGGCACAGGCAGCAATCCCAAGATTATTACCCTTGAGGTCCTGTTTCTCAACTTCTTTCCTAACTCCCTGTAGCCTATTTTCAGGACCTCCTCTCTTTTTCGACCTATGTTGTTGGTACCAATATGTACCACGACTTCTTGCTGCTCACCCTTCCTTTTCAGGATATTGTGGACATGTTCAAAAACATCGCGGAGCCTGGCACCTGGGAGGCAAACTACCATCCTATTATGCTTTCTTCTTGCGCCCACAGAATCACCTATCTGTCCGCCTAACTATAGAGTCCCCTTTTCTGTTGCCATCCTCTTCAGTTCCCCATCCTTCTGAGCCACAGGTTCAGACTCAGTGCCAGAGGCATAGTCGCTGTTGCTTCCCCCCCCCCCCCCCCACCCCAAACACTACTCAGAATGGAGTACTTATTGTTGAGGGGGGTGGTCTCCATTGACGTTCTTCCTTCCCTCTCCTGACAGTTGCACATTTATCCGTCTCCTGTAGCCTTGGGAGTGATGACCTCCCTGTAACTCCTGTCTATCACTGCTTCACTGTCCCTAACAAGCCGAAGGTCATCGAGCTGCAGCACCAGTTCCTTAACACGCTCTCTAAGCAGCTGCATCTTGATGCACCTGGTACAGATGTGGCCATCAGGGAGGCTGGAAGTCTCCTGGAAATCCACATCTGACACCCAGAACAGAACAAGAGAAAATCTGAACCGCTGGACAGTAGCTCTCTTTTATGGAAATTGGCTTTTTAAAGCTCTGCACCGGACTTGCGCAGGAACGTTTCTGTTGCATCTGTGCAATGCTCCAATCAACACCAAACTCCTCAGTGTTATTATTTCAGAGGCACCGTCCTGGGCTCAGCATGCAACTACAATTATCAAGAAAGCATGGCAGCTCCTCGACTTCCTTAGGAACTTGCAAAGATTTGGCATGACATCTAAATCTCCGACAAACTTCTGTAGATGTGTAGTGGAGAGTATATTTACTGGCTGTGTCACAGACTTGTATGGAAACACCAATGCCTTTGAATGGAATATCCTTCAAAAAGTAGTGGATATGGCCCGACTTCACGGATAAAGCCCTCCCCACCATTGAGCAAATTTACACAAAGTGTTGTTGCAGGGAAAGCAGCATCCATCAGGTGACCCCCAGCACCCAGGCCATGCTCTCTTCTTGCTGCTGCCATCGGGAGCCTCAGGACTCACCCCACCAGGCTCAGGACAAGTAATTATCCCTCAGCCATCAGGTTCTGAACCAAAGGGGATAAATCCATTCAACTTTATTTACCCCATCATTGAAATGTTCCTACAACCTATGGACTCACTTTCAAAGACTCTTCATTTCATGTTCTCAATATTTATTGCTTATTTATCTCTTTCTGTGCTTGCAGTTTGCTGTCTTTCGTACACTGGCTGAACACCCAAGTTCCTGTGGCCTTTCATTGATTCTATTATGATTATTATTGCATTATGGAATTACTGAGAATGCTTGCAAGAATATAAATCTTAGGGTTGCGTATAGTGACAAATATATATGCACTTCGGTAATAAATTTACTTTCAACTCTAAATGTAACTGACAAACACCAGGTGAAGTTGCAGGCAAGTAATTGTAACACAATTGTCATATCCTGTCAGGATGCTGTTCATTGACACCATCATTCCTACAGTCCTGATCAAAAAACTACAGAATCTGGGCCTCTGTAACTGGATCCCTGACTTCCTAACCGGAGGACCACAATCTGTGCAGATCGGAAATAACGCCTCTATCTCACTAAACATCAACAATGGCACACCTCAGGGCTCTACTCTCTCTACATCACAACTGCATGGCGAGACGAAGCTCAAATGCCATCTATAAGTTTGCTGATGATACAGCCATTGTTGGCTGAACCTCAGATGGTGACAAGAGGATGTACAGGAGCGAGGTTGATCAGCTGGTTGAGTGGTGTTGCAGCAACAACCTTGCATTCAATATCAGGAAGAGCAAAGAACTGATTGTGGACTTCAGGAAGGGGAAGACGAGGGAACACATACCAGTCCTCATAGAGGGATCAGAAGTGAAGAGAGTGAGCACTTTCAAGTTCTGGGATAGTATTATCTCCAAGGACTTAACCTGGTCCCAACATATCAGTGCAGCTATAAAGAAGGCAAGACAGCGGCTATATTTCATTAGGAGTTTGAGGAGATTGGTATGACACTTGCAAATTTCTACAGATGTATTGTGGAGCACATTCTAATTGGCTGCATCACCATCTCGTGGAGGGACTGCTGCACGGATCAAAGTAAACTGCAGAGTTGTTAAATCAGTCCAGTTCCATCTTGGGTACTAGCCTCTGTAGTATCCAAGACATCCTCAAGGACCGGTGCCTCAAAAAGGTGCCCCACTACCCAGGACATGCCCGTTTCTCATTGTTACCATCCGGAAGGAGGTACAGAAGCCTGAAGGCACACACCCAGTGATTCAGGAACAGCTTGTTTTTCTCTGCCATCCGTTTTCCGAATAGACATTGAATCCATGAACACTACTTCACTACTTTAAAAAAAATTATTTTTGCACTACTTAATTAATTTAACTATTTAATATATGTGTATATTACTTGCGGTATATATGAGTATAATACTGTAGTTCACAGCTTTTTCCTCTATATTACCATGTTGTACTGCTGCCGCAAAGTTTAACAAATTTCACAACATATAGAACCATAGAACACTACAGCACAGTACAGGCCCTTCAGCCCTCCATGTTGTGCTGACCCATATAATCCTTTAAAAAAAAGTACTAAACCCACACTACCCCATAACACTCCATTTTTCTTTCATCCATATGACGGTGATATTAAACCTGATTCTGATTCTTAATCCAATGAGTCGTTTAGTTGATGTATTTTTGGAATTTTCCTCAGATGGTTTTATATGCCCAACAGCAGAAGTTTTAGGAGACAAAGGGATGAGAAGCATGGCCTTTTGTATCTGAAAATATTGTTGGCAGATAGAGTTGAGGTTGAGGAGGGTGGGGCAGGCTGAGGGGGACGGGAAGAGTTGTGCTGAGATTACCACTAAGAAAAGCACATGTCTATACCTGCACCAATGTAAAGAGTGATTAGACTGAATACACGTACAGTACTGAGCAAACGCCTTAGGCACCATAGATTTCCTTATGGTTTCAGATGGTATGGCCTCCAAGGAGCCCTGATCTCCATGTAATCCCAGTCATCAAGGAGTCAGTACGGGATTACCTGGAGAGAAAGGAGCAAGCCAGAGAGCCAAAGTCTGCAGAAGAACTGTGACAAGTTTTCCAAGACGGTTGGAACAATCTACCAGCCAATTTTCTTATAAAAACTGAATGACAGTGTAGCAAAGAGAACTGATGCAGTTTTAAAAGCAAAGGGTAGTCACACCAAAGATTGATTTAGTTTTTTTTACTGTTAACTGCTCTTTATAGTAATTTTTTGATATTAATGAACTTTTCATTATTTTTGAAAGCATCTTTTGCTTTACAATTTTTTTTTACATGTGCTGAGGATTTTTGCATAGTGCTGCAAGATCAGTTTACATTCTGATGTAAACAACTGCATAAATCACTTGGAGCACAACCTAGCCACAGGGTATACAAAGCAACCCTAAACAAATTAAATTCAAATTATTTGGCTGGTCTTAATATCTGATTTTGTGATTAGGACCCTTTTCTTATTGTGCAAAACAGTCAGTGCAAAGCTACGTCCATGACTTCACTAATGTTTAGGTGGTTCCTGAAGGAATCAGATCAGGCTGAACCACATAAAACTGGTGAAGTCCTGTTTTCCTTTGCCATAACTACTGCAATCAGGAGTGAGATACAGTGCCTGTTTGAATGACTAGCTTGAACGATATCCACAAAACACAACACCAGACAAGACAGAGCCCTCCAAATTCTGGCCAACACCTTGAGCATTACTTCCTTCATTAGCACATCTCCAAAATGAAGCTTCCCAAGATTGCTCCCTGTCACTGTCCTACGCCACCCCTCCACCTCGTATCATCACCATAACCAAACATCCCCTGAAACTGCAGCTTCATGAATGACCAACTTCACCAACCTCTCATCAAACCTGCTGACAAAGGTGGTGCTGCTGGGGCTCGGCTAACTGAAGCATCCTGCCAACACACCTACCTCCCTCTGGACCATGATCCCACCACTAAACATAAGACCATAAGACACAGGAGCAGAATTAGGCCATTCAGCCCATCGAGTCTGCTGTGCCATTCCATCATGGCTGATCCCAGATCCCATTCACCCGCTTTCTTGCCATATCCTTTGACGCCCTGACTGATCAGGAAACTATCAACTTCCACCTTAAATATGTGCATGGACTTGGCCGCCCCCGCAATCTGTGGCAGAGCATTCCATAGATTTACTACTCTCTGGCTGAAAAAAACATTCCTCCCTACCTCTGTTCTAAAAGGTTGCCCCTCAGTTTTGGATACCCCCACCTCAGGAAACATCTTCTCCACATCCACCCTATCTAGTCCTTTTCAACATTTGGTAGTTTTCAATGAGATCCCCACCCATTCTTTTAAATTTCAGTGTGTACAGTGTGTATCATCAGTTCTGGTCGCCTCACTACAGGAAGGATGTGGAAGCCATAGAAAGGGTGCAGAGGAGATTGACAAGGATGTTGCCTGGATTGGGGAGCATGCCTTATGAGAATAGGGTGAGTGAACTCGGCCTTTTCCCCTTGGAGCGAAGGAGGATGAGAGGTGACCTGATAGAGATGTACAAGATGATGAGAGGCACTGATCATGTGGATAGTCAGAGGCTTTTTCCCAGGGCTGAAATGTTGCCACAAGAGGACACAGGTTTAAGGTGCTGGGGAGTAGGTGCAGAGGAGATGTCAGGGGTTAAGTTTTTTACTCAGAGAGTGGTGAGTGTGTGGAATGGGCTGCCGGCAACAGTGGTGGAGGCAGATATGATAGGGTCTTTTAAGAGACTTTTAGATAGGTACTTGGAGCTTAGGAAAATAGAGGGATATAGGTAAGCTTAGTAATTTCTAAGGTAGGGACATGTTCGGCACAACTTTGTGGGCTGAAGGAGAGCTAGAAAGAGCCACGAGGAGGCCTTGGTGAGCAGGATTAAGGAAAACCCCAAGGCATTCTACAAGTACGTGAAGGGCAAGAGGATGAGCCTTATGAGAATAGGACTGATCAGGAGCGAGAGTGGAAACACGTGCATGGAGCTGGAGGGGATAGCGGAAGTACTTAATGAATACTTCGCTTCAGTATTCACCAGGGAAAAGGACTTTGGCAATTGTGGGGATGACTTACAGCAGACTGAAATGCTTGAGTGTATAGACATTAAGAAAGAGGATATGCTGGAACTTCTGAAAGTTAGTAAGTTAGATAAGTCGTTGGGACCAGATGAGATACAACCCAGGCTACTGTGGGAATCGAGGAAGGAGATTGCTGAGCCTCTGGCGATAATCTTTGCATCATCAACAGGGATGGAAGAAGTACCTGAAGACTGGAAGGTTGCAGATGTCGTTCCCTTGTTCTAGGGAGTAGAGATAACCCAGGAAATTATAGACCAGTGAGTTGTTGGAGAAGACCCTGAGAGGCAGGTTTTATGAGCATTTGGAGAGACATGATCTGATTAGGGATAGTCAGCATGGCTTCATTAAGGGCAGGTCACGCCTCACAAACCTGACTGAATTCTTTGAGGATGTAACAAAACACATTGATGAAGGTAGAGCAGTGGCTGTAGTGTATATGGGTTTCAGTAAGGAATTTGATAAGGTTCCCCATGTGAGGCTCATTCAGAAAGTGCAGAGGCATGGGATCCAAGGAGACATTGCTTTGTGGATCCAGTATTGGCTTGTCCACAGAAGGCAAAGGGTGGTTGTAGATGGTTTGTATTCTGCATGGGGGACAGTGGCCAGTTATGTTCCACAGGGATCTGTTCTGGGACCCCTCCTTTTTGTGATTTTTATAAATGACCTGGATGAGGAAGTAGAAAGGATGGATTAGTATGTTTGCTGATGACAGCAAAGGTTGGGGGTGTTGTGAATAGTTGTCAGAGGTGACATCGATAGGATGCAGAACTGGGCTTAGAAGTGGCAGATGGAGTTCAACCCAGGTAAGGGTGAAGTGGTTCATTTCAGAAGGTCAAGTTTGAAGACAGAATATAATACTAATGGTAAGACTCTTGGCAGTGTAGAGGATCAGTGATATCTTGGGGTCCCTGTCCATAGGACACTCAAAGCTGCTGCACAGGTGACAGTGTTATTAAGAAGGTGTATGGTGTATTGGCCTTCATCAACCATGGGATTAAGTTCAAGAGCCATGAGGTAAAGTTACAGCTACAGAAGACCTCAGTTAGACCCCACTTGGAGTACTGTGCTCAGTTCTGGTCACCTCACTATAGGAAGGATGTGGATACTATAGAGAGAGTGCAGAGGAGATTTATGAGGATGTTGCAGCATAAGAAATAAAATGGACAATCATGAAATTCAGCTACAGACTGACAAGTATGACATTGTGGCCATCTCTGAAACTTGGATAAGGGATAGCTGCCATTGGGAGCTGAACGTCCAAGGATACACGGTGTATTAGAAAGGTAGGTTAGTAGGCAGAGGAGTTGGTGTGACCCTGTGTAAAAGAAATAATATAAAATCATTAGAAAGAGATGACATAGGATTGGAAGAGAATTTGTAGAATGTCCAAGGGATGGCTTTTTAGAGCAGCTTGTAATTGAGCCCACCAGGAGATCGGCTGTGCTGGATTGGGTGTTGTGCAATGATCCAGAGGTGATAAGAGAGCCTAAGGTTAAGGAATCCTGAGTGAACAATGATCACAATATGATTGAGTTCACTTTGAAATTTGAGAAGGAGAAACTTAATTCCAGTTTGTCGGTATTTCAGTGGAATAAAGGAAATTACAATGGCATGAGAGGGGAACTGGCAGAAGTCGTCTGAAAAGGGACACTAGCAGGAAGGACAGCAGAGCAGCAATAGCTGGAGCTTCTGCGAAAAATGAGGGAAGTGCAAGACGGATGTATTTCAAATAAGAAGAAATTGGAAGAAGGACACTACCGTGGCTGATATGTGAAGTCAGAACCAAAGTAAAAGCAAAAGAGAGGGCATACAAGGAAGCCAGAGCTAGTGGGAAGATAGAGGATTGGGAAGCTTTTAAAAACTTGCAGAAGAAAACTAAGAAGATCATCAGGAAGGAAAAGATGAATTACGAAAGGAAACTGGCAACTAATATCAAAGAAGGTAATAAAAGCTTTTTTTTAAGAGGTAAAAGAGATTTGAGGGTAGATATAGGACCAATAGAAAATGATGCTGGGGATATTGTAATGAGAAACAGAAATGGCAGAGGAACTTATTGCATATTTTGCATCAGTCTTCACAGTGGAAGACATCTGCAGTATACCAGACATTCAAGAGTGTCAGGGAAGTGAAGTATGTGCAATTAAAATTACGACTGAGAAGTTGCTCAGGAAGCTTAATGGTCTGAGGGTGGTCTTGGACCTGATGGAACGCACCCTCGGGTTCTGAAGGATAGATTCTGGCATTGTACCGGATGACTAGAAAATTACAAATGCTACTCTGTTATTTAAGAAGGGTGGGAGGCAGCAGAAAGAATAGTATAGACCTGTTGGTCTGACATCAGTGGTTGGGAAATTGTTAGAACTGATCGCAAGTACCTGATGACAAGATAAGCCAAAGCCAGCATGGTTTCCCGCCTGACTAACCTACAACAATTCTTTGAGGAAATTACAAGCAGGGTAGACAAAGGAGATGCAGTAGACATGGTGTACTTGGATTTTCAGAAGGCCTTTGACAAGGTGCTGTACATGAGGCTGCCTCGCAAGATAACAGCC